>NC_057813.1:258952590-259252590 GCF_018294505.1 Triticum aestivum | reverse complement strand
GGAGACCGAAAGGTCGAGCGTGAATCATATAGTAGATATGATCAACATAACGATGTTCACCATTGAAAACTACTCCATCTCACGTGATGATCGGTCATGGTTTAGTTGATTTGGATCACGTGATCACTTAGAGGATTAGAGGGATGTCTATCTAAGTGGGAGTTCTTTAGTAATATGATTAATTGAACTTAAAATTTATCATGAACTTAGTCCCTGATAGTATCTTGCTTGTTTATGTTGATTGTAGATAGATGGCTCGTGCTGTTGTTCCGTTAAATTTTAATGCGTTCCTTGAGAAAGCAAAGTTGAAAGATGATGGTAGCAATTACACGGACTGGGTCCGTAACTTGAGGATTATCCTCATTGCTGCACAGAAGAATTACGTCCTGGAAGCACCGCTGGGTGCCAGGCCTGCTGCTGGAGCAACACCAGATGTTATGAACGTCTGGCAGAGCAAAGCTGATGACTACTCAATAGTTCAGTGTGCCATGCTTTACGGCTTAGAATCGGGACTTCAACGACGTTTTGAACGTCATGGAGCATATGAGATGTTCCAGGAGTTGAAGTTAATATTTCAAGCAAATGCCCGAATTGAGAGATATGAAGTCTCCAATAAGTTCTATAGCTGCAAGATGGAGGAGAACAGTTCTGTCAGTGAGCATATACTCAAAATGTCTGGGTATAATAATCACTTGATTCAATTGGGAGTTAATCTTCCGGATGATTGCGTCATTGACAGAATTCTCCAATCACTGCCACCAAGCTACAAGAGCTTCGTGATGAACTATAATATGCAAGGGATGAACAAGACTATTCCCGAGCTCTTCGCAATGCTGAAAGCTGCGGAGGTAGAAATCAAAAAGGAGCATCAAGTGTTGATGGTTAACAAAACCACTAGTTTCAAGAAAAAGGGCAAAGGGAAGAAGAAGGGGAACTTCAAGAAGAACAGCAAGCCAGTTGCTGCTCAAGAGAAGAAACCCAAGTCTGGACCTAAGCCTGAAACTGAGTGCTTCTACTGCAAGCAGACTGGTCACTGGAAGCGGAACTGCCCCAAGTATTTGGCGGATAAGAAGGATGGCAAGGTGAACAAAGGTATATATGATATACATGTTATTGATGTGTACCTTACTAGAGCTCGCAGTAGCACCTGGGTATTTGATACTGGTTCTGTTGCTAATATTTGCAACTCGAAACAGGGACTACAGAATAAGCGGGCACTGGCAAAGGACGAGGTGACGATGCGCGTGGGAAACGGTTCCAAAGTCGATGTGATCGCGGTCGGCACGCTACCTCTACATCTACCTTCGGGATTAATATTAGACCTAAATAATTGTTATTTGGTGCCAGCGTTGAGCATGAACATTATATCTGGATCTTGTTTAATGCGAGACGGTTATTCATTTAAATCAGAGAATAATGGTTGTTCTATTTATATGAGTAATATCTTTTATGGTCATGCACCCTTGAAGAGTGGTCTATTCTTATTGAATCTCGATAGTAGTAATACACATATTCATAATGTTGAAACCAAAAGATGCAGAGTTGATAATGAAAGTGCAACTTATTTGTGGCACTGTCGTTTAGGTCATATCGGTGTAAAACGCATGAAGAAACTCCATACTAATGGACTTTTGGAACCACTTGATTATGAATCACTTGGTACTTGCGAACCGTGCCTCATGGGCAAGATGACTAAAACACCGTTCTCCGGTACTATGGAGAGAGCAACAGATTTGTTGGAAATCATACATACCGATGTATGTGGTCCGATGAATATTGAGGCTCGTGGCGGATATCGTTATTTTCTCACCTTCACAGATGATTTGAGCAGATATGGATATATCTACTTAATGAAGCATAAGTCTGAAACATTTGAAAAGTTCAAAGAATTTCAGAGTGAAGTTGAAAATCATCGTAACAAGAAAATAAAGTTTCTACGATCTGATCGTGGAGGAGAATATTTGAGTTACGAGTTTGGTGTACATTTGAAAAACTGTGGAATAGTTTCACAACTCACGCCACCCGGAACACCACAGCGCAATGGTGTGTCCGAACGTCGTAATCGTACTTTACTAGATATGGTGCGATCTATGATGTCTCTTACAGATTTACCGCTATCATTTTGGGGTTATGCTTTAGAGACGGCCGCATTCACGTTAAATAGGGCACCATCAAAATCCGTTGAGACGACGCCTTATGAACTATGGTTTGGCAAGAAACCAAAGTTGTCGTTTCTTAAAGTTTGGGGCTGCGATGCTTATGTGAAAAAGCTTCAACCTGATAAGCTCGAACCCAAATCGGAGAAATGTGTCTTCATAGGATACCCAAAGGAAACTGTTGGGTACACCTTCTATCACAGATCCGAAGGCAAGACATTCGTTGCTAAGAATGGATCATTTCTAGAGAAGGAGTTTCTCTCGAAAGAAGTGAGTGGGAGGAAAGTGGAACTTGACGAGGTAACTGTACCTGCTCCCTTACTGGAGAGTAGTTCATCACAGAAAACTGTTTCAGTGACACCTACACCGGTTAGTGAGGAAGCCAATGATAATGATCATGAAACTTCAGATCAAGATACTACTGAACCTCGTAGATCAACCAGAGTAAGATCCGCGCCAGAGTGGTACGGTAATCCTGTTCTGGAAGTCATGCTACTAGATCATGATGAACCTACGAACTATGAAGAAGCGATGGTGAGCCCAGATTCCGCAAAGTGGCTTGAAGCCATGAAATCTGAGATGGGATCCATGTATGAGAACAAAGTATGGACTTTGGTTGACTTGCCCGATGATCGGCAAGCAATTGAGAATAAATGGATCTTTAAGAAGAAGACTGACGCTGATGGTAATGTTACTGTCTACAAAGCTCGACTTGTCGCAAAAGGTTTTCGGCAAGTTCAAGGGATTGACTACGATGAGACCTTCTCACCCGTAGCGATGCTTAAGTCCGTCCGAATCATGTTAGCAATTGCCGCATTTTATGATTATGAAATTTGGCAGATGGATGTCAAAACTGCATTCCTGAATGGATTTCTGGAAGAAGAGTTGTATATGATGCAACCGGAAGGTTTTGTCGATCCAAAGGGAGCTAACAAAGTGTGCAAGCTCCAGCGATCCATTTATGGACTGGTGCAAGCCTCTCGGAGTTGGAATAAACGTTTTGATAGTGTGATCAAAGCATTTGGTTTTATACAGACTTTCGGAGAAGCCTGTATTTACAAGAAAGTGAGTGGGAGCTCTGTAGCATTTCTGATATTATATGTGGATGACATATTACTGATTGGAAATGATATAGAATTTCTGGATAGCATAAAGGGATACTTGAATAAAAGTTTTTCAATGAAAGACCTCGGTGAAGCTGCTTACATATTAGGCATTAAGATCTATAGAGATAGATCAAAACGCTTAATTGGACTTTCACAAAGCACATACCTTGACAAAATTTTGAAGAAGTTCAAAATGGATCAAGCAAAGAAAGGGTTCTTGCCTGTGTTACAAGGTGTGAAATTGAGTAAGACTCAATGCCCGACCACTGCAGAAGATAGAGAGAATATGAAAGATGTTCCCTATGCATCAGCCATAGGATCTATCATGTATGCAATGCTGTGTACCAGACCTGATGTATGCCTTGCTATAAGTTTAGCAGGGAGGTACCAAAGTAATCCAGGAGTGGATCACTGGACAGCGGTCAAGAACATCCTGAAATACCTGAAAAGGACTAAGGATATGTTTCTCGTATATGGAGGTGACAAAGAGCTCATCATAAAAGGTTACGTTGATGCAAGCTTTGACACTGATCCGGACGATTCTAAATCGCAAACCGGATACGTGTTTACATTAAACGGTGGAGCTGTCAGTTGGTGCAGTTCTAAACAAAGCGTCGTAGCGGGATCTACATGTGAAGCGGAATACATAGCTGCTTCGGAAGCAGCAAACGAAGGAGTCTGGATGAAGGAGTTCATATCCGATCTAGGTGTCATACCTAGTGCATCGGGTCCAATGAAAATCTTTTGTGACAATACTGGTGCAATTGCCTTGGCAAAGGAATCCAGATTTCACAAAAGGACCAAACACATCAAGAGACGCTTCAACTCCATCCGGGATCTAGTCCAGGTGGGAGACATAGAGATTTGCAAGATACATACGGATCTGAATGTTGCAGACCCGTTGACTAAGCCTCTTCCACGAGCAAAACATGATCAGCACCAAGGCTCCATGGGTGTTAGAATCATTACAGTGTAATCTAGATTATTGACTCTAGTGCAAGTGGGAGACTGAAGGAAATATGCCCTAGAGGCAATAATAAAGTTATTATTTATTTCCTTATAATCATGATAAATGTTTATTATTCATGCTAGAATTGTATTTACCGGAAACATAATACATGTGTGAATACATAGACAAACATAGTGTCACTAGTATGCCTCTACTTGACTAGCTCGTTAATCAAAGATGGTTATGTTTCCTAACCATGAACAATGAGTTGTTATTTGATTAACGAGGTCACATCATTAGTAGAATGATCTGATTGACATGACCCATTCCATTAGCTTAGCACCCGATCGTTTAGTATGTTGCTATTGCTTTCTTCATGACTTATACATGTTCCTATGACTATGAGATTATGCAACTCCCGTTTACCGGAGGAACACTTTGGGTACTACCAAACGTCACAACGTAACTGGGTGATTATAAAGGAGTACTACAGGTGTCTCCAATGGTCGATGTTGGGTTGGCGTATTTCGAGATTAGGATTTGTCACTCCGATTGTCGGAGAGGTATCTCTGGGCCCTCTCGGTAATACACATCACATAAGCCTTGCAAGCATTACAACTAATATGTTAGTTGTGAGATGATGTATTACGGAACGAGTAAAGAGACTTGCCAGTAACGAGATTGAACTAGGTATTGGATACCGACGATCGAATCTCGGGCAAGTAACATACCGATGACAAAGGGAACAACGTATGTTGTTATGCGGTCTGACCGATAAAGATCTTCGTAGAATATGTAGGAGCCAATATGGGCATCCAGGTCCCGCTATTGGTTATTGACCGGAGACGTGTCTCGGTCATGTCTACATTGTTCTCGAACCCGTAGGGTCCGCACGCTTAAGGTTACGATGACAGTTATATTATGAGTTTATGCATTTTGATGTACCGAAGGTTGTTCGGAGTCCCGGATGTGATCACGGACATGACGAGGAGTCTCGAAATGGTCGAGACATAAAGATTGATATATTGGAAGCCTATGTTTGGACATCGGAAGTGTTCCGGGTGAAATCGGGATTTTACCGGGTTACCGGGAGGTTACCGGAACCCCCCGGGAGCCATATGGGCCTTCATGGGCCTTAGTGGAAAGGAGAAAGGGGCAGCCCAAGGGGGCTGCACGCCTCCCCCCTTCCCCTAGTCCTATTAGGACTAGGAGAGGTGGCCGGCCACCCCTCTCTCTCTTTCCCCCTTGGGAATCCTAGTTGGAATAGGATTGGGGGGGGGAGTCCTACTCCCGGTAGGAGTAGGACTCCTCCTGCGCCCTCCTCCTTGGCCGGCGCCCCTCTCCCCCCTTGGCTCCTTTATATACTGAGGTAGAGGCACCCAAAGGGACACAAGTTGATCCACGTGATCTGTTCCTTAGCCGTGTGCGGTGCCCCCTGCCACCATATTCCTCGATAATACTGTAGCGGAGTTTAGGCGAAGCCCTGCTGCTGTAGTTCATCAAGATCGTCACCACGCCGTCGTGCTGACGGAACTCTTCCCCGACACTTTGCTGGATCGGAGTCCGGGGATCGTCATCGAGCTGAACGTGTGCTCGAACTCGGAGGTGCCGTAGTTTCGGTGCTTGATCGGTTGGATCGTGAAGACGTACGACTACTTCCTCTACGTCGTGTCATCGCTTTCGCAGTCGGTCTGCGTAGGGTACGTAGACAATACTCTCCCCCTCGTTGCTATGCATCACATGATCTTGCGTGTGCGTAGGAAATTTTTTGAAATTACTACGAAACCCAACAGTCCCCCCATGCAGGTGGGCCCCACTCCGGAACCTTCTAGAACCTTCCCGGTACAATACCGAAAAATCCCGAACATTTTCCGGTGGCCAAAATAGGACTTCCCATATATAAATCTTTACCTCCGGACCATTCCGGAACTCCTCGTGACGTCCGGGATCTCATCCGGGACTCCGAACAACATTCGGTAACCACATACAAACTTCCTTTATAACCCTAGCGTCATCGAACCTTAAGTGTGTAGACCCTACGGGTTCGGGAGACATGCAGACATGACCGAGACGTTCTCCGGTCAATAACCAACAACGGGATCTGGATACCCATGATGGCTCCCACATGTTCCACGATGATCTCATCGGATGAACCACGATGTCAAGGACTTAATCAATCCCGTATTCAATTCCCTTTGTCTATCGGTATGTTACTTGCCCGAGATTCGATCGTCGGTATACCGATACCTTGTTCAATCTCGTTACCGGCAAGTCACTTTACTCGTTCCGTAACACATCATCCCATGATCAACTCCTTGGTCACATTGCGCATATGATGATGTCCTACCGAGTGGGCCCGGAGATACCTCTCCGTTTACACGGAGTGACAAATCCCAGTCTCGATCCGCATAAAACAATAGATACTTTCGGAGATACCTGTAGTGCACCTTTATAGTCACCCAGTTACGTTGTGACGTTTGATACACCCAAAGCACTCCTACGGTATCCAGGAGTTACACGCTCTCATGGTCGAAGGAAGAGATACTTGACATTGGCAAAGCTCTAGCAAATGAACTACACGATCTTTTGTGCTAGTTTTAGGATTGGGTCTTGTCCATCACATCATTCTCCTAATGATGTGATCCCGTTATCAACGACATCCAATGTCCATAGCCAGGAAACCATGACTATCTGTTGATCACAACGAGCTAGTCAACTAGAGGCTCACTAGGGACATATTGTGGTCTATGTATTCACACGTGTATTACGATTTCCGGATAATACAGTTATAGCATGAATAAAAGACAATTATCATGAACAAGGAAATATAATAATAATACTTTTATTATTGCCTCTAGGGCATATTTCCAACATCCATTTCCAAGCGGTGGAGGGTGATCCAACAAGAGTGCAACAAGTTTTGTGCCATCCTTGAGAGTGTCAAGGCCCGCCCCGTGAGCGGCATTGGCGTGCAAGACATGGTATGATAGCAAGCAAGCCGCCCTCTTTTGTGCCATCAAGATCATCCTTTTACGTCTTCATTTTGGATGGAAACATTTCGTAGGCATTTCAAGCTTTGGAGGCATTCAAGGTTCAACACAATGACAAGTGCTTCAACCTCTCCCATTGCTATCGGGTCATCAAGGACGAAGAGAAGTTCAAGGCACAATATGCCGCGCTCAAGACACGTGGGGGGAAGGGCGCCGTGGAGAATGTTGGGGAGGGCGAGCCGGCATGGCCACGGGGGAAGACCAACTCCAAGAAGGAGGACAAGCGAGTTGCAGCCACCAACGCCTTGATCGCAAGCGTGGACGGCATGATGAATAAGAAGGACTCAAGAGAGGAGGAGCGCTGGCGTTTCAAGGCGGAGCAAATGGATGCTTTCATGGAGATCCAAAGGAGGAGGCTTGATCTTGACGCCGAGAAGCAAGCAAAGATGTTCGAGCTCGAGACGGAGAAGCAAGTCAAGATGCTAGAGATCGAGGCCGCCAACACCAAGACAAAGGCGAAAGAAGTGGCTCTTGCAAGCATGATGACCGGGGTGGAGATTATGAAGATGGATCTCAACGCCTTGTCACCAAGGAAGAGGCCGTGGTTCGAGAAGATGCAGGCCGACATGTTCAAGTTCAACAACGAGTGATCAATGGCGTCGAGGGGCCATCTTTTTTGTATGCCGGCATGACCACGGGAACCGCGATGGCGTGGTTGAACTCAAGTCCCACTATTTTTTGTGTGTTGGCATGTGTGCCGGCTGGCTGGCGAGTGCGCCAGCATGAACTGTGGTGCTTTCTAAGGCCGGCATTGTATGCCGGCGCTGGCATGGTGCCGACATGAGACATGAACACTGACAATGATCGGCCGCGGGCCTTTTTTATTTAAAAGTTGAATGCGGACATAAAATGGGTCGGCGCGTTGGGCGCATTGTCGACCCAAATGCAAAACTGGGCGGATGGCGGGCGTTGGGTCGCCCCATTGAAGTTGCTCTGACATTGTGTTTGCTTTGATCCGTGCAGTTTAAGCATTTGAAACATCATCTTCTTCTTAAGTCAAAAAATGAGGGACGAAGCAAACCCAGTTTCGTAGTAGCTTTTTCCAACTCCCCTCCGACCGTTGCCCACCTTCCCCGTTAACACCCCGCTCTCCTCGCCGCCGGTGACTGCTCCGTCGCCGCAGCGCCCACCTCCACCGCCCGCTGCTCTTCGCCCAACCTGGTAAGCTTCCCGCAATCGCGCCCCGCTGCCGCCCGAACCGCCCCTGCTCCCCACGCTCAGCCTCGGATCCAGATCCACGCCCGCCAGCCCCCCCTGCTCCGTCGCTGCTCGGGACTGCTTCAGCGTCTACTCTAAAAACATAGATCTCACAGCACCAACTCTTTTTTGTGCGTGGCTGCAGCTTCCTGGGATGGAGAATGGGGAGATCGAGGCCGCGGAGGAAGGGCTGCCGGTGCCAGCGCCGCCCAACGGGCGACGCTACCGACCGGTGGGCTCGGACGACAGCGCCGTCATCCAGATGACCTCCATGGAGCCCAGCCCCGGCTCAACCTCTGTCACAAGCCATGACGCCGTAACACCCCAGCCGCCTAGGTGATGCATACTTCGTCTCATATGTGTGGGTTCCGTCAGCATTTTGTTTTTGTCTGATACACAATCAGTAAAAGGGTTTCGGATTTAGTACATGTTCCACTTCTGCGGGAATCACCAGCTAGCGTAGTTGCTGCGAATATCTGTGCATTGTCTTGACAGCGAGTTATTTAGCCAAACGAGGTGTTCAACTAGACATTTTATTCGAATGATAGTCTTCGTGAGCAGTACAGACACATGGGAACTACATACTGGCTGTGGACTGTTTGAGACTACAATTTAAGGCTTTTAATAGCCTTTTGGAGTTGCTTCCTTCATTTAGAGCTCAGTGCATTATGAGCAGGGTTGTGAAATTCACATTAGTTCTGTTTGTTTGTACGCTGCCTTCAATGTGAGGCAGGCCATGACCTCGACTTTTGAAATTTTGTGATCATTTGATATATTGTAATCTACTCGGGTTTGATATATTTGAATGACTGTGCAGTAGGATTTTCCTTTTGGCATATGATATTTTGTGTGTACTCACATATCGATAATCATTGTCGAGCTTCTATTGGTATCTATCCATGGTTTAGAGTTCTGTAGTTAGAATGTTAGTCAATGAGTGCCACACCTGTCACTACTTGAGAGGTTAATGTTTCCCTTTCAATATCAGTTCTTGTTATTCATCTTTGTAGTTTGCTTGGGATATTACTTGACACTACTTTACTTATTTCCATCATGCATATATATTCTTTTGTTGTACCTACTGGCTTCCCTTCTTGATTTTCTATTTTGATTGCATATTCCATGACACATCATCAGGCATAATTTCTGCAGATTTCATTCCATCTGTTTCTTTCAATGGTCATTATAATTAGCAAGATGATTTAGATGACACAAATTGTCAAGTTGCGAATTTATGCACTCAACAGGCTTTCTTTTATGTATATCATAGGAACCTTAAGCCTGGTGGTTCTAATCTAACTATTGATCCAAGCATGCAAGAAGGTTCTGGTGATCATGCTACATCCAGTGGATCTCAAAGGGATTCAAAGCTAGAGCTTTTTGGGTTTGATTCACTTGTAAATATTTTGGGCCTCAAGAGGTACGGTCCATCTTTGTGTTATTTTATTTAGTTTGTCTGAAAACTTGAGATATATCTCCTTCTATTAAGCACACATAGTTTTGACTAATATATTAAGCATGTGCTCTCCAAAGAAATAGCTTGAACTAGTGATTTTACTTTATGACGTAAGTATCTGATTGAATCTGAACAGCATGACAGGAGAAGAGGTCCCAGCTCCTTCGAGTCCTAGGGAGGGAGAGGATGTAGCAATTACCATTGGACGGCCGAAGGTTGTCTCCAGTTCCAAAATTTAGGATGAGTTCCATCTGTTTGATACTTCATCACACTTTTCCTAGTTAAACATGAATAACTAGGAGTTATTATATTTGGATTTAGTTAACAGGAAAGAGTAGTGCTTGGGCTCAATTATTTGCTGATACTGTCACCTATCTCGTTTGACGGTTTGCTACATCTCTAAATATATTTAGTCAACAATAGTTGCTGATTTGTACATTTGCGTTTTCATGCCGGATCTTCAAAGTTTCTTCACTGTTTCATTGATTTTCATCGACCTGTTTGTTTCTGTTTATTAGTCAGAAACACTGTATTACTTATGCCATTGCTTTCATTTGGTTAGCAGGAAGCTGGACCTAAGTTTGGTACAATGATGGGTGTCTTTGTACCATGCTTGCAGAATATCTTGGGGATCATTTATTATATCCGTTTTACCTGGTAAGTATTGCCATTATGTGCACTTGTTTTTGCTACTGCGTGTCAGCGTTTTGATCTTATTTGTTTTTTTGCAAAATAAATTTGCTATGCTGCCATGCTGGTCACCGTGTTATCATTCTCTGGCAGAGGGCCACCTGTAATATTTCAATTCCTAGTTGTATGAGATTTTCCCATGGTAGAACCAAGTAAAAGTAACTGCAAAGTCTGTAAAGGTATTGTTATCCAGTGTGGGCGCATTTGACTAATCTTGCAGTATTAATGCCTTTCGTACTGGACACTTCTATACCCTTGCTGGAAGTGGTATTTCAGAAAATGTGATGCATGTACACCTTTTTCAGCTAAAAAAACTCTTTTTGGGTTATTCAACACTAGCTAATATTTTTTCCCTTTCTGTAGGATTGTAGGTATGGCAGGCATATGGCAGGCGCTTGTTTTAGTCTCATTCTGTGGTGCTTGTACATTTTTAACTGGCTTATCATTAAGTGCCATTGCAACAAATGGGGCAATGAAGGTATGCTGGACATTTTGCTACTGGTGGTGAGTTCATGTAATAGGGTTGATACCTGATATGCCTTAGTTTTGCTGGTCTATTGTCTTCATTTCGTTTGTTGAACCTGGTGCGTGATATGGTTAAATTCGTTGATCTAGATTTATTGTTGGGAATACAAAATACTTCTAGAACTTTCTTGATGTGTGATGCTGCTACCTTGATAAACTTAAATGTGTACGTTAGCTGATGTGCATTTTGTATGATCCATAGGGTGGTGGACCATATTATCTCATTGGCCGTGCGCTTGGTCCTGAAGTTGGAGTTAGTATTGGATTGTGTTTCTTTCTTGGAAATGCGGTTGCTGGGTCCATGTAAGTATACACCGCAATAGCCAAGCACTAGTTTGCCTTTCAAATTTCATTTATCTTTGTTTGCTTGTGGACCGAGTTATGAGGATATTATTATTTCTGCATCTGCTGCTTGGAAGCTGGCATCATATTAGTTCTTCAAGTTAGTATGAGATGAGTGGAATGGTTTATAGTAGAATGTGAAGTAGTGAAATTGAAGGGTTTTGTGCTATATTTTGATGTTTGTTGGCCTTGACTGCTACCAATGAATGATTGGTTTGCAGAGGTTCCAAAGTTTTTTTTTTGTAGAGTAATGTACACTTAAACCATTATGCTTGAAAGAAAAATGTCTGGATTGTCAATAATGATAGAACACAGCTGAATTAGTAATATAAACTCTTAGCTCTTTGTCCCATTGGAATTTCAGATGATTCGATTTTTAATTTGTTTTGTTAGTTGACATGTATTCATGCTAACCTACCACTCATTTCAGGTATGTTCTAGGTGCTGTAGAAACCTTTTTGGATGCCATTCCTTCTGCAGGATTGTTTCAAGGTAATTTACAAGTGATACTAGTCAGTAAGTTCTTTTGTATTTGTGATTGCCGAGTCGAAATGTTGAATTATTTACAAGCGACTCTTGTACTTCAAACTTTTGTTAGGGCGTAGAGAATGCCCGCATTTTATTTTATTTGCATTGCTAACTTGGTTTATGTTTTGTGAGAAATCGAGAAAAGGAAGTAGAGCTACACTACACAATACTTACTTTTTTCTTAACTTGTAATGTCAATTTCGATTTCTATCTGACTAACTCAATAGTTTTTTAATAATGCAGAGAGTGTAACAGTGGTGAACAATACATTATTAAACGGTACAGCAACAGCTGGCACGGCGACTATATCGACACCCAGCTTGCATGACCTTCAAGTATATGGTGTTATTGTGACCATACTGCTCTGTTTTATTGTATTCGGTGGTGTCAAAATCATCAACAAGGTTGCACCTGCCTTCTTAATACCAGTACTCTTTTCACTGTTGTGCATATATCTTGGTGTCTTCATTGCACCAAGACACAATGCTCCAAGTAAGTACCATGTGGCCTATATTTTGGATAATCATCATTATGCATTTATGCATTCAATTGTAATGCTGGCTTTCCTACTTAGAGGGGATCACTGGGTTGAGTCTAACCTCACTCAGAGACAACTGGGGTTCAGAATATCAACGTACAAACAATGCAGGAGTTCCTGATCCAAATGGTTCTATATATTGGGATTTCAAGTAAGCTTCTAACATCTCTAGAAACATGAAAATTCTCTAGCATTCCATGTATATCTATGTTGAATCTCAAGAATAATCTAGTCATTTTACACAATTTTCACTTGACCCTATGAACTTGTACAATCACGGCGACAACCTACTCCCATTATATGTTAATAGGGTCCTCACATGCATGTTCATTCTTTAGTCAGAATTGCAATGTGCCCTGAAGTTTACAGAGTAAATTGCACTTTGTACCAGGTTTTGCAAGAGTTTTCACTTTGCACTAGGTCTGCATAATAATGTTGCAATTTGCATCAGGTTTTGTAGAATTTTTTTGATGAAAATTCATGCATGTATATTATGGGGCGAAATATATACTTAGAGATTTCAGTTAAAAATATTATTGTGCCGGACCCAGTGCAATTTCTTTTTTGGTGAAATCTGGTGCAAAGTGAAATAAGTGGCAATCTACCTGGTGCAAAGTGCGATTTAGTCATATAAATGTTTCATTTAAGTTATTAAACTTCCAGGATATTTGATTGGCTGCAAGTTGGTCTAACTGACCAAGTTACTTGATATCAACCGCAACTTCTGTTAACAGGGGTCACATGGTAAACATACATAATTTGTTCCATCCGTAAACACATAACCTGATGGGTGCATTAACATGGACTGTAATACCATTATTGAACCTAGTTCAGACAAACCCAAGCAGCAAATTTCATATCTATTTGATGGGATTGTCTCTAGCCAGAGAAAGGGCATCAGTATCTCTGCCCATCTTTGATGGAACAATGAAACCAACCCCCTGCCTCCACATCAGAAACCTCCGTTAACTCACAGCTTTTGGTACTACTCCCTCCATTTCTAAATATAAGACCTTTTAGTGATTTCAATACGGGCTAGATATGGATGTATATAGACGTATTTTCGAGTGTAGATTCACTCATTTTGCTCCATATGTAGTCCGCATTGGAATCTCTAAAAAGCATTATATTTAGGAACGGAGGAAGTATTTGACCAAGGACGACAAGTTTAGGGACTTTCCAGATTTATAGGGCCTATGTTAAACTACTGTATGAGTTTAGGGACCTGTTGTCTAGCCTTGCGAGATTGAAGGCTGGAGATGAATCAAACTCTATTATTGAATTCACGCAGAAAAAAAACTCTATTATTGAAAACAAAGTTTACGGGCCTGCAAGACTTATTTGTCTGTGCAAATGCAACTTGCTGACACATTTTTGTATACTTTTCAGTGCTTTGGTAGGTCTCTTTTTCCCAGCAGTTACTGGAATTATGGCTGGCTCAAATCGATCTGCTTCACTGAAAGATACACAACGTTCAATACCAATTGGAACATTATCTGCAACTCTCACAACAACTGCTATGTACTTGTTTTCTGTGCTGCTGTTTGGAGCCTTGTCCACAAGAGAAGAGCTTCTAACTGATAGGTACGTGCTTTTCAGTGCTGCAAGTTATCATTGACCCCACTTTAGAATTTAGGTAATGTGTTCTCTAGGGCATGGAATATTTTGTATGCTAGAGTTCTGCATTTCTACTGTCGTCAGAGCGTGGTTATTTGCTCTATCAGTATAGAAAATCTCACTGCCATAGCTGTTCTTCTGGCTGTTATGGGCATCGGGCACATACAGTTATTTTGGGTAGGTCCTGTTTGAGGGCACATACCCCATGCTTTCAGTCAGAACGATTTTTGTTTCTTTTTTTTCCATCTTTAGCTAACAAGAAAGTTCTGTCAACTAATCTACTTTACACGGTCAATATTCATGCTTTATATATAACACACATATTTGTTGAATCTGTTTTTGTCTATTTTCTTTTATCGAACAACTACGTTCTGATAGCATGGCTGTAGGCTGCAGTTCTGTCTTAAGTCCCATCAGCTGCTACGTTACTGAGTTATTGTGTGGTTAGCTCATAAATATCCTTAATACTTGCAGGCTTCTTACTGCTACAGTGGCATGGCCTGCTCCAGTAGTGATTTACATTGGTATTATCCTGTCCACTTTAGGTGCAGCACTGCAGAGTTTGACAGGGGCTCCAAGGT
Organism: Triticum aestivum; assembly: GCF_018294505.1. Classification (NCBI taxonomy): domain Eukaryota; kingdom Viridiplantae; phylum Streptophyta; class Magnoliopsida; order Poales; family Poaceae; genus Triticum; species Triticum aestivum. The sequence continues at coordinate 259,237,855 of NC_057813.1, read as the reverse complement.
TACTAGCAGCAATAGCAAATGACGACATCCTTCCAGTCCTTAATTACTTTAAGGTTTCTGAAGGAGCCGAACCTCACGCAGCAACTTTATTCACAGCATTAATCTGTATTGGATGTGTGATTATTGGGAACTTGGATCTGATTACACCCACTATCACTATGTTCTTTCTGTTGTGCTATGCTGGTGTGAACTTGTCGTGCTTTCTGCTTGACTTACTTGATGCTCCTAGTTGGCGCCCTCGATGGAAACTTCACCACTGGAGTCTTTCACTTGTTGGTGCATTACTTTGCGTTGGTACGCCATTTGACTCTTCACTGTTTTATTTCGTCATCCATGACATTCATCCTGAGCTGCCTGTAATACTTTTACTGAATGTTATTTTATGTACTTGAAAATGTATACTGACTTAGGCATTATTGTGAATTTTGACTGAAGATTTCTATTCACATGTATGATTTTCAATCCAATTTGCTTACCTCATATTTCTTGTGGTCCACAGCTAGTTAAAATGCACCCTCATGTTGTGTTTATAGTTGTGCTTTCCACTTAATAATCTTTCTCTCAAATTTCAGTCATCATGTTTTTGATCTCTTGGTCTTTCACTGTTATCTCCCTTGCCCTTGCAAGCCTCATCTATTACTATGTGAGCTTAAAAGGGAAGGCTGGAGATTGGGGAGATGGGTTCAAGAGTGCATATTTTCAGTTGGCATTGCGGAGTCTCAGGTCGCTAGGAGGTATTACTTTCTGCATGACAAAGAAATAGTCATTGGTAATCTATGCAAACTCATTATTCTAACACTCACCCCACTGTTCTTCTCACAGCAAACCAAGTTCATCCTAAGAATTGGTACCCCATTCCTCTGATATTATGCCGCCCTTGGGGTAAACTTCCAGAGAATGTCCCTTGTCATCCAAAACTTGCTGATTTTGCCAATTGTATGAAGAAGAAGGGCCGTGGTATGTCAATATTTGTCTCAACAATTGACGGTGATTATCACGAACTGGCTGAGGATGCTAAGACTGCCTGTCATCAGCTGGAGGCCTACATTGAGTACAAACGCTGTGAGGGTGTTGCGGAGATAATTGTAGCACCTTCAATGTCTGAGGGCTTCCGTAGCATTGTTCAGACGATGGGCCTTGGTAATTTGAAGCCGAATATTGTTGTGGTGCGGTACCCTGAGATTTGGCGCCGTGAGAATCTGACAGAGATACCATCAACCTTTGTCAGTATAATAAATGATTGCATCATTGCTAACAAGGCAGTTGTTATTGTGAAGGGTCTTGATGAGTGGCCTAATGAGTTCCAGAGACAGTATGGTACTATTGACCTCTACTGGATTGTGAGAGATGGAGGATTGATGCTTCTTCTGTCTCAGCTCCTGCTCACAAAAGCGACCTTTGAAAGCTGCAAGATCCAAGTCTTCTGCATAGCGGAAGAGGACACTGATGCTGAAGAGCTAAAGACTGATGTCAAGAAGTTCTTGTATGATCTTAGGATGCACGCCGAGGTCATTGTCGTGACTATGAAGTCATGGGAATCTCATGTGGAGAGCAGCAGCAGTGGTGCTCAGCCAGATGATTCCCAAGAGGCTTACACAAGTGCACAGCGCAGGATCAGCACATACCTTTCTGAGATGAAGGAAACGGCACAAAGAGAAGGACGGCCGCAAATGGTGGATGGGAAGCAAGTTGTGGTGAACGAGCAAAAGGTCGATAAATTCCTCTATACAATGTTGAAGTTGAACTCGACGATACTCAGGTACTCCAGAATGGCAGCTGTGGTGCTAGTGAGCCTCCCTCCGCCACCGCTGAATCACCCTGCATACTTCTACATGGAGTACATGGATCTGCTTGTAGAGAACGTCCCACGGATGTTGATAGTTAGGGGATACAGAAGAGATGTTGTCACGTTTTTTACTTGATCAAAAATACATACAGTCTGAGCTCCATTCAGTTGTTGTGCCATTGTAGCAGAATGGATACACAGATGTGTGCATATTCCACTGCTGACGTTGGAAGCCCTCACCTTGACGGCTACCTTAGATGGGATGCACTGGGTTTGTTATTGCCATATTATAGGTACGTAAACTATAGTGTCTTCATTCCTTTTCTGGACACAACAGATGAATACTTGGTCATTACAAATTTTGTAGCCCCATTCTCCAAATCAATTGTAGAAACTTCCAAAAAAATTTACCGAAACAGTAGCAATAGTGTCCCTGTTTTTGGCTATTTTCCGTGATCTGTATACGGCTGAGAGGCTGCAACCAGTTGTTGGAAGGAGCAATACAAATGCTATAATTAGAGTGATGTTTAACATGACTTGTGTTGATATACTATCAAATCTTACCATGCATTGCACTGCTGTAGCCCTTTGTGCACGGGTGTCACTACTGAGTATTTTGTTGGTGCGAGTTTTCACTACCTTAGAGGAGTATTTTGTTATTACACGTATTTTCTGTGGTACTGCGATATGATCCTAGCATGAATATCTCTTGTTACAGTTGTTACTGGTCTAAATGTCTAGGCTTAGCCATGGTTTAGATGATACGTTCTGCTATTTAATTTGAACTAGAGGCAGCATGACAGTGTTGATATTGCTTATCAGCGTGACTCTCAGTTTCCCAGCCATATGCTTACTGACTAGACGATTATATGCTTTTAAGTTCTACGTTCTGTTCTTTTTTCAACACTTGATCCTGCGGTTATGGATAGCAAGCGTTAAAATAGCCACCCTCACAAATCTTCCTTACTCTACATATTATCTGCAAAATATAGTGGAATATTTGAATGGAAGTTGACTCTCAAGATCGAAACCGGCAATGGATAGAAGCTTGCAAATGCTACTCCCTCCGTCCTAAAATACTTGTCCTAGAAATGGATAAAATGGATGTATCTATAATTAAAATAAATCTAGATATAACCATTTTTAGGACAAGTATTTCCGGACGGAGGGAGTACACTAGAAATACCTTTTGTCCAAACTTGGAAACTATCAAAAAACTACAATAGATTTGTCCAAGGGGTTAATTGCTAGCGCGCCTGTTCTTGTGAGATCTTGGGACGAATGAATTTCTGTAATGGTGGGTGTCCAATAAATTTGTCTATCCAAATCATGTGACAAGTGTGGCAAATATGAGAACTGCTGCACGTACGATACAATTGGTACAATCTTCGTAAGATCGCAGCCATCCATGTAAGTACAACATACTTGGGGCCACAACCATTAATCTGACCATCGTATAACAAGAATCGTGTGATGCGCACGACACATGTCAGCCGATATATGCACCACGTTTAAGATAGAACCATACATACCTACTCCCTCTGTCCGTGAATAAGTGTACTTCTACCTTTTATTCAAAGTCAAAAATTTAAAATTTTGACCAATTTTATAGAAAAAAATACTGGCATATATGATATCAAATTGATATATTATGAAACTACATTTCAAAACGAATCTCGTGACACTAATTTAACACCATAAATGCTACTGTTTTTCCCTATAAAATTGGTCAAAGTTTCAAAACTTTGACTTAAAACAAAAGGTAGATGTACACTTATTCGCGGACGGAGGGAGTAGGACTGAAGAGTTGATCGTCGCTGGATTGATTTGTTGTACAAGGATCGGTCCATAATTATCATGTGTGGAGCAGTTTTTTTTCGTATAACAATCGGACCCAAAGCATCATATATGGTGTTGGAGTAATTCCCGCTGTACCAAGCATTGACAAAAGTGCAATTGACGAGCAAGTGGGGGTTTGTCTCACACTTGGCACAAAAATGTAACAAAGGTATTTTGAACTTCATCGGCCAACTCGAGTACAGCTAAAGTGAGAAACTGATAACCAACCAACAAACAATTAAGGGAGCGCCGTCAGGTTTCAGTACCTGAAAATCTCATCTATGAGTCAGTCACTATTCACAACCACTGGATCTTCATCCAGCGACCCAAAATAGATCACATATTGTTCATCTTCCTTTTTTCTTCCTCCTGCAGCCGCCCCTCCAACCCAGCCCTAGCTGTCTGCATCCAACCCCCACGGCCAACGGGCGCTGCCGTGCGCCGCCTCGCCCTCCCCTCAACCTCCCCCGGCAATCTCGCTAAGCCCCACCCCAATGAACAGCTCCAACTACGACTCTCCCCCCTCCCAACCCGCACTCATGAAGTTTCAAACTCTCTCTCGGCAGCTATTGCCGACTCCTGCTTATCCACGGTTTGGCCTTGGCGTGGCCGCCGCTCCTCATGCTGTCTTGGCCTTCGGCCTCGCACATAGCGAAAAGTGAATGACGCCAAAAAAAGAAAAATTCAAGTACTTGATGTGCAGCAAACCTGAACAAATTAATGTCCACTCATATTCATATGGAAAATGAAAACCATGCATTTCTCATATAGACATTTCATGTTCCATATGGGCCCTATTTGTAAACATCTTTGATAGTGTACAACATCAACGGTCAGATATTAATCATACATCCAGAGTACACATATATACTCCTGAGAAGTCGATTTTCATGTGTTTACTTGCCGGGCACAAAGTTGGTGGCGAAGGCCCACACGTTGTTGTTGACGGGGTCGGCGAGGTGGTCAGCGAGGTTCTCGAGCGGGCCCTTGCCGGTGACGACGGCCTGCACAAAGAATCCAAACATGGAGAACATTGCAAGGCGGCCGTTCTTGATCTCCTTCACCTTGAGCTCAGCAAACGCCTCGGGGTCGTCAGCTAGGCCAAGGGGGTCGAAGCTGCCACCGGGGTAGAGTGGGTCGACGATCTCTCCGAGCGGGCCACCGGCAACGCGGTACCCCTCGACAGCGCCCATGAGCACAACCTAGCAAGCCCAGATGGCAAGGATGCTCTGAGCATGAACCAAGCTAGGGTTGCCGAGGTAGTCGAGGCCACCCTCACTGAAGATTTGGGAGCCAGCCTTGAACCAGACGGCCTCGCGGAACTTGACGCCGTTGCGAGCGAGCAGCTCGGGGAAGACGCAGCCGAGCGCGCCGAGCATGGCCCAGCGGCAGTGGATCACCTCGAGCTCGCGGTTCTTGGCGAAGGTCTCCGGGTCAGCGGAGAGCCCCGCGGTGTCCCACCCGTAGTCGCCCGGGAACTCGCCGCTGAGGTAGCTCGGGAGAGGTAGAGCACGCGTTCGGGGCCGTACCACGGGCTGTTGGAGGCGGCGGCCTTGGGCGCGGTCTTGCGCATGGTGATGCGGCTGCCGCCGAGGGCGTAGGAGGCTCCGGCGAGCTTGATCGCGGGGGAGGAGAGCGCCATGGTGGTGGCCGCCATTGCTGCCGGATGGAACAGAGCAAGCTGCTGATGTGCGGCTGCCGCTGCTACTGATGGGTGGCTGCGTGAGGAAGAGAGGAGGAAGGAAAGGAAGTTAAATACCAGGCCGCGCGCGCCAAAGGGAGGGAGGGGGCCACGTCCTTATCCTTGAAATCACGATCTGCGGCGCCCGATTGGCCTGCGGGTTTGAGTAGGGTGGATGGGGTGGCTGTTGTGGCGCGCTCGGGGCCGGACACCTGGACCTGAAACGGCCTTCTCTGCGGCTAGGACGATCGGCGCGCATGTGGCCGAGGAATGTCGTCGAGTTCCATTCATGTCTCCCTTCCCGCCAGGAAGAGCCACATCCAAAAGTAGAATCATTCTTTTTTTTTCCTGTAACATGCACCCTGGATTGTATAGTACTCCTACGTACTATACGGCTACTAGGAAACTTTACTGCTAGCTAGCTGCGGTGAGATTTTGGCATTACAACACCAAAACTCTTTTTTTCAAAAGAAAAAACACCACGGTAGTAAAACAGAGTTGAGGACACAGTGGCATATATGCTAGCTGAAACAAAGAGAGCGTATAGATACATCATGCATGATGTACTCCCTCCGATCCATATTACTTGTCGCTAGTTCAGTACAAAGTTAGTACAACTTTGTACTAAACCAGCGACAAGTAATAAGGATCGGAGGGAGTAGTATTCATTATTACCTCCGATCCATAATAACGGTCGCAATTTTGAACTAAACCCTAGTTTAGTTCAAAACTGCGACACTTATTTTGAATCGGAGGGAGTAGTAGATGGATGCTCTGCTGCATCATATACATTACAGCTGTACTAGCTAGCTAGGCGTCACATATACAAATATACAAATACAATACGGCTAAGGCAGGCTACTAATCAATTAGCTTTTGGGCTCGAGTTAGCGGCAGGCACAACACAGGGTCCTTCCAGACGCAGGTAGTCGTACATGACCCCCTGGAACGGGCTCTGGTTCCTGGGCTGCTTCAGATAGATGGTGTTCGTCCCCCGGACAAGCCAGGCGCCCCTCACGTCCACGCTGAAGAGAAAGTAGAGGCCACGGATCCCGTGCCTCGCGATCGCGTTGTCGCGCCCGATGAGCCCCGTGGTGAAGTGAGGCACAGCCCGTGCCTCATCGTTGAAACGGACCTGGAAATGCATGCAACAGGACGATGGTGATGATGATGATGATAAGAGAGGACTCAAGCCCAACCAACCAGCATCAGCATCAGCAAAACGAAACGTTGGGGTTGGTTCTCAAGATTCAGAAACCTGCAGTTCAGCGTTGGCTGAAGACGCGAGCGCCACCCGGAACTTGTACGTGCTGTTGGGAGGGACGGCGTCAAGGCTGAACCTTATCTGCCATGTGGTGGGCTGGTACGTATCCCCATCGCTTCTTCTGCAGTTCAGTTCAGCTTAGTGCTATTGTTTTGTGCAAACAACACTTGGTTGAACAACACACACACACAGACAGACAGACAGGCAGGCGTCACCTGGTAACTTGAGCGTAGAACCAGTCAGTGGCGTAGTTGCTTTCGCCGATGGTGTACACCAGATCACGGTCCGGATACAGCTCTGCGTACCTTTCCCAAAGCCCATACTGCCTGAACCTGTATGTAACACCCGGGACAACCGTGTGATTAGAAACAACTTGACGATTAACTGCTGGACGCAAAGGTTTCTTTCACCTGTCAGGATGGTTGATGAACAGTCTGTTGACATAGTTGGGGTTGGGGTCTGGAACGTAGAACTCGGCGGCAGACCTATCGGGTATTCCGATCTCCCACATGGCCGGGCCGTCTCTCGGTGGCTCGAACACGAGGTCACCCAGATAAATGTCGTCCCCTTAACACCATTGCTAACAATCTCTTGTCAGGACACCAATCGTTCAGGTTAGAGGCAGGCTGCAACTAGTACTAAGCCAGACTAACCTGAAGATATTGTTAGTGTGGCGTCGAATCTGTAGTCCCCGATGAAACCCGGAACCCACGCATATAGATTGTAGTTTCCAGTTACAATGTTCTTTATGTAGAAGCTACCATCTGCATCTGCTTGACACCAGAATTGGTATCCCTGTAACTCAGGGAAAAACTCCATTATCCACAATAATACTGACCATATAAGCATGTGGTAATGTTATACTAGCTTATAAGCATATGGTACGTACCTTGCACTCTCTTTGCCACGATCCAGCCTCTCCTGGTAATGCTAAGCCTATATAGGCTGATGCGGCATAAAGATCCTCATCCTCGATAATATACCTGATCATATATATGGTGAAGCAACCATTAGTAAGTAAGATATGCATATCTATGGTGCTTGAACTAGGTCTAGGGTAATTAAAAAGTAAAGTTACTGTGAAGTGTGAACCCTATCTGGTCGTGCATAACTGGGAGGTGCCACCATTATGTACTACCTGTCTCTTACAAGCAATCTACCAGAGATACAGCCTCTTTGCTCAGTCTTCTGGAAATCCTCTGAAAGTGCAAAATCATAGGGCCAGTTCTGTTTCTCCATCATCACCTGATCTTCCAAGATAAACATTAAAGATGACATCAAGTACCGACCGAGTTACTTATGTACTGTTCATAACAATATAAAGAATATAAGCCAGTCATTCTGCCATAATTGTTGTCATTTCATAAATTATACTCCCTCAGTTCCTAAATATATGTCTTTTTTAGAGATTTCAATATAGACTACATACGGATGTATATAGACGTGTTTTAGAGTGTAGATTCACTAATTTTGCTCCATATGCAGTCCATATTGGAATCTCTAAAAAGACTTATATTTAGGAACGGAGGGAGTACTATCTTATGAGTGCTCTTCTGTTGTGTGAAAATTGAATTGTACCCTAAAGTACTATTTATTTGCTGAACTATAATCACCTGAACTTTTGCATCCTCCCATAGTAGACTTGGATCAGATCCATCCTGACTGGAGTTAAGGTACATGAACACCGGTCCATGAACCTTTTTCCAGTATTCTCCATTCGTGAACTTGGGCGAAAGGTCATCCCCAGCATAATGAGCACTAAGAAACATCTAGCACCAGATAAAAAGGCCTTTCAGAACTGGTTGCATATTAGTATCCATCTGAGCTCAATTCTAGCTTGTTAGATTCCAGATCATTATAATGACTTTTTTTATGAAGCAGCCACAACATGCTAATTATAAAGAAATAAAATAGTAAAGCAGAGTAAATATTTTCTGTCAAGGTCTGAACTTACTGCGAGCATAGTGGGCCCGACATGAGATGTCAAGTTCTGCTTCAGAGGTCCTCCGGTACGGAACTCGTCGCTGGGCGTGATTTGCCAGAAGCCAATAGGAGGATCAGATGACACCCATCCATGGACACTATTGCATCGGTCTTCACACGAGTATTGGTACTTGTCATCGACCTTGACAAACATATGAGTAATGTAGAGGTTATTCAGAATGAAGTCAAATATTTATCATGGATAATCTTATTGTGACTCTATTAGCTTACCTCCCCTCTGAGTTTAGGATTAATTGGGTCCACAAGGAGGACAGCCTCAGGGTACGCTAATTGCTGGCCGCGGGGAGGCAATCGGTCATCAGGCATCGGCATTATTCTCTGCCTGTTGTCAGCCATTGCCATGTAATGGAACCTGCATTCCACCAACACATAGTTTCAGTGGGAAGAAAAATAAATAAGTGAAGAGCAAAAATTCTAGGAGTATCTTAAAGTGGAGAACCAACTTGTCTTTTCTAAGCTTAAAGGCCACTCTGGTCTCCCCAATGCCAAAATCAGGCCACCCTTCCTTATGTTCATAGATTCCATAGGTGTAGAATCCCGAGGAGGCGCGAAGCACGATGAACCTGTACTTGTACATACAGAGATGCTTGCTCAGCTAAGCATGACTTTCCCCAGCTCCAAATTTATGCTTGTTCATCAGTCAGTCACCTCTTGTCGATGATGAGCGGAACAGCTTTCCCTTCGAGAGAAGGATCCCATGATCTGGTGAAGGAGACCTCAGCCTGGTTTTCATCATGATGTATGATGCGGAACTCTGTGCCTTTGATCCTGCATGCAAGCGTTCACTTTTAACCTCCTTTTCGAAAGAAAAAAAAAACAAGAGAAGAAAATAGAAAAAAAAGAGGGCAAATGAATGAAGTCGAGCTCCTCTTCTTACACATCAAATATTCCAGTTCGCTGTCCTGGTGGATTCCAAACAATGTCCCAGTACCTGACACAAGATGCATCGCTTAGCTCACCTCGCCTCGAAGATACAAGACAAATCGACAGATATAGCAGTACCACCACACCTATAAGCTGAAGCTCTAACTAAAATAATTGGTCATTCCTAGAGACTATGCATGCTGAGTAAGATTGGTACCCTCGGTTGTCTTCTTTGTTAAGAATCTCCATAAGATTGTCCACACCGTTGTAGCGCACGCCAGTTACAATACCGTCGGGGTTGGACAGCGTCAGCTCAAACATGTCGTTTTTAACTATAACCTGCACATATATATATATATATATACAGTACACAGAAACACATGCATCCACATGCATGTTGCCAACCTCACACTCCAAATAAACAGCTTAAGCAGCAAAGCAAACGGCAGAAGATGAGCGCTTACGTATCTGCTGGTGACCTTGAGCTTAACACCGTCCATGGCTTCCCCTTCCCGTGGAGGGCCCAAACAACAGCCCACCAGGCTCCTGCAGCTGCTCCGGAGAGACGAGAAAGCAGCATTACGTTTATATAGAAACTGACTGAGTGGAGCGAAGATGAAGCACAGCAAGCAAAGATTAATGGCAGTGCACCCGTGGCCATGCATGCAGTGGAAGAAGCAGAAGTAGTACCTAAGTTTCGCCATGGGGTGAGAGGACGACGGATCCCCTCCACTGATCGATCCTTGTGCGTGCCTGGAGAATAATGTGGTGTGGTGTGTGGTGGCGATGTTTAGATGGATGGGCGGCCAATTATCCCTTGGTTTGGAAAGCAAGCATGCATGTGTGCGTGGAGTTGAAGCCAAGGAGGAGGTGCGGCAATGGCGTGGTCCGCCCTGCCTCTCTTCAACGGGTTGTTGGCCGGTAACAGTTGGCGGCTCTCTCAAGTGCGGCCGGCAGCCGAGGAGACGATGGAATATGTAGTACTACATGTCCACCAGCGGCCTGCAGCAACAGAGACATGTAAGTATGTCCTTGTCAAAAAGATGCCCGCTAATCGATCATCGCGCAGCTCCTTCAACTAATATAATTTTTCTTGCGAGACAACTCCTTGAATTATTGTATATTAGCATTTCAAAGCACGTAACGTGCCTAACCTAACCACAAGACATATCTCACACTATCACAGAAAATGAAGTCGTTACAGTGGCCGGACGGTGAAGCGCGTACTGATAGATGTGGACCGCCATGGCTACCACGTCACGCTCAAACTGGAGATGGATCACGCACCGCCCAAGTCACAGCTAGCGGCCGTGAGAATAGTAGTAACAATGATTCAAGGAGGGTTTTTCTTTCCTGAAACAACAGGAAGAAGAAGGCCATGGACCGACGCATGCATACAGCGTTGACAAGTTGAGGATGGAGCACGGGCACTGCAAGCAGTAGCAGAGAAACAGTGATCATGTCATGTGATCCGATTCCAAGCCCATGCTACATACATAGACTTTCCTTGAGCTGCTCCCGCTCACGGTCACGGGGTGCAAAGAGACCGACCTGGGCGGCTGGGCTGGCCAATCCATGCCAAAAGCCTTGTGGCTTTGGAACTTGAGTAGGAACTAGTAGTAGATACAAGAGGCAGGGACAAGGAGGAGCAAGAATCTCCCAGGAAGCTACAAGCGTCCTACATGGATAGATAGATCACAGGAGAATAGTGTAGTGCTACCTTGGACATGGAGATTGTTGTAGAGGACTTGCTTTGTTTTTTGTTCAACACTTCAACCTCGAAGAGAACGCAATCCAGGCTGCTCTAAAGATTGAAGGACAAAATACTCGTCGGAGCTGAAATGTTTCAGGGCTTGAGCGAGAGAGTAGCTCGGTTTCTATTGTAACGATCTTATATTGTGGAACGAAAGGAGTGCCATATTAAGGTCGGGGGAGTAGCATCTTGCTGTTGGCTGGAGCAGAGCGAGGACGGACGCCATTTGGCACGTGATTGGGATATCAAAAGAACCCACCATATTTCATCGGCTGCAATCATCCCTTTTTTAAGGACTCATTCATAAACAAGTTGAACGGACAGAAGGTATCTTGGCCTGGCTGATTTGCTGAAATGCAGACTCCGCGGGTGTGCTGCTCAAATGCCCATGCTGCAAAAATAAGCCAGAGATGTGCATCTTAGACACCACCAGAGAGAGTTTCAGAAAAGTGAATAAAACACAAACAAGCGCATGCTACAGCATACCACACACATTACAAACTCAACGAGATCAGCGCACAGCCGCTATGATACCGGACTAACGAAAGCCGAGGCTACACTTCAAGCTAACTAGAGTAGAAAGGGGGGTGGGTTATTTTACACAGCACACAAAATATGTACATTTAAAGGGGCAAAAAACCATCAGCTGCTCACCAAAACTCTGACGGCTGGTTAACATCTACCTATGGCCTGGGTAACTCATCTCTAATCTGAAAGAACCTCCTCCAGCTCAGGATCATCTGGTCTCACCAACGCATCATCCTCCACTTCCGGGTCAACTATCTCCTCTTTCTCTTCACTAGCGCCATCTTCTTTCTCCGCACTAGTGTCGTCTTCTTTCTCCTCGCTAGTGTCATCTTCTTCCGCACTGGATCCTCCCAACTCCTCGTTGGTATGATTAGCAACTGTGGGCTCTGTAATGGCTTTAATACCCTCGGTGCCATTACTCAATCCTTGCTCACTTCGAGGGTTAGGTTTGGTCGGTGTCTTGGGATCGGTGTTTTCACATATACATGTCGAGGGGTTCTCGTGGAACTCCCCCCTTCCTGGCCTCAGCTCTTTGGGCTCCCCCATAAATCCTTTCTGGGCCATGTGCACTTTGGAGGAGAATGCATCCCAGGACATGTTTCCTCTGCTCAAGAATAAGGAGTAGAGCCTTCTCGCATTTGGTCGGATCATTCTCTTATGCCCAAGATATCTCCTGCCATGGCCACCAATACATGCTCAGAATTAACAATAGATCCCTATAGAAGGAAAACCATGATGACAACCGAGGGATATCAGCAGAATAAGGTTATACCTTCGCCCAGCCAAAATTTTGGCCATATTACCATTGTTGTTAGTAACAAAAGCATCACTTCCATCACAGACAATGAAATCAAGTGCGGCCATGCGAGATGAGTACTTTGAGAACGGAGCCAGCTCGTCTTTGCTTGTTACTGTTTCTTTGGTATGAAGATTGGGGAAGAGCGCTTTCAGGGGTGCTAATGTCTTTGCCCCACCATATATATCTCCAGAGGCAACATAAATATGAACATTCTTTCTGTAGCCCAGTGCCCTCAACATCAACCCCACCTCTTCAGGAGTTAGTGGGCATCTACCGTGCCTTCTTTCTTTCTCTGGATTGCTAGCCTGAAATGTAAAATAGCAAAAGTTACACTCATAATATTTATATGTGACTTCATGACTAAGAACCTAACAATACAATATGATATCATACACACATGCAAGGTTTTCCATCTCTTCCGTATCACACCAAGTTCTCTCCTCTCCTTTTCTCCACCACCGTAGTAGCACCCAGAAAAGGCAAGCATATCTGGTTCAAATCTGGCATCACAAAACATTAACAACATTAAAACTAAATATCCCCACAAAAAAAGGAGTGCACAGCAATTGGGGTAAACATTTTTGTAGCTTTGATAGTGCATTTTTGTTTTGAGAAGTAGGGCCAAAAATCACAATTGCTGATGGAGAAAATAGACGGTTTACTTCACCAGCCAAGCGTGCAATTAATACTACGAATCTAGCAGCCAAATATACAGAGGACCATACTTAATTGTTTTTTCATAATGATTTTAGTCGTCAGAAAACCAGGCGGACGATTTTTCCTGAAGTGAGGAGCAGCTGGGGTTTTTTATGGGAGCAGCAGCCGGTTCGTGCTCAATTTATTTTTCTCCTTCGAGCAAACAGCAGAGAGGAAGAGCGCACAAAGAGAAGTGTGCGAGCACTGACAGGCTGGCCCACCAAGCGTTTTAGCAACTACTGACCTGGGGTAGATTCTCACCTGAACGGGCTTGCATCTCCACTAAATGGGCTGTCAGCCCAACCTAACGATCAGAGCCAGAGGTGTTTGGCTCTAGAACGCTTTCTAGCGATCAAAACACATCCGGAACGGGCCTGAGGACGTTGAACCGTTTTCCCATCACTTATAGGTGGCATGATGGGTAATTTTTATTAATTTCGAGGGTAGTTCTGATGACGGACCAACAATCAAGAAAGCCTCCTCCCTATAATATTATTATTAGGTAGAGAGTGTTGACCAGCAACTTATAGACATTTCCCTTGCTCCTTTGTACATCCCCCCTAGACTATGCTCAATTAGGATGTTCCTGGTAAACAAAGCATCATGCTCATAAATATCAATAACATACTTGCTAAGAAGCTGGCATTATGCTCATCCCCAGCCCGGTGGACCGATCCTTGTGCTCTAAACTGTTTTGACTCATATCAAACTATGCTCTTCACAGCACAGAATGAGATAACCTAATACTCCCTCCTTTCCAAAAGTATAGTGTATAATTTTTTTGAAAAATCAAACTTCTCTATGTTTGACCAACTTTATAGAACAAAATTTGAAAATCTACAATACCAAATCAGTAGGTCGTATATCAGTAAGCTTTCTCTCACTTGGCATCAAAGAAAAATGTGAGCTGAATCATGAGAATTTGAAGTGTGAGCACCTTAAATGAAGAGCAATAAAATATGTGCTCCTCTCCCGCATTCTCTGTACTATCTTTTCACCCATTTCTTGTATTGGGTCAGTAAATCTCAATGCATGGTAGTTAACTCTGCATCTCAGCTTTTGCAGATCAGAATCCAACCTGTTTGCTAGCCTATAATCAAATTTTGTTAGTCGAACAACCTGCATCAGGTGAAAGAAGAGATATAAGCTACCCTAGTAATTTAACCACAGAAGTCAAGTCTCTTACATTTTCACAAAAACAACTTCTAATAGGGGGCTACAGCTTCGGAAAATGCTAACAAAATGAAGTAGTAACATTTTCTTCACCAAAAAGAGTTCTTAACAGTTTCCCAGCAGAAGAAGTCATTTTGAAAAACAATATGATCATGCAGGTTGTTGTCTAAATTCAGGTTTAAGTATAGCTCCATAACCTATTGTCCTAGTGCTCCACAGCATAGAGTCTACAAATGCCTTGTACATACTCCTCTTTTATGTACATACTCTTTTAATATAAACATGCATATGTACTATTGGGGCCTTTCGTATACTTGCATACGAAATGCCTCTGTTTCACAGTTCATACCATCCAAATGAGGATGCATAGTAGGCTAATGCAAGTGATAACAACACATCAAATAACTTATGTCAGTAACAAACATTGCTATCTACAATACTTACATGTTTCTTAATAAGTGCAGGCAACACACGGTTCAAGTAACATCGCTGAGTGCATTTGCGGGGCACACGCATTCTATGAGGAGCCCACAGTTTACCTCCTATCTTTGGAAGCTCTTTCACAATCCTTACATCCTTTGATAGAAATGAGATGAACCAGTCGGCGTTAAAAATTTCAGCAAAGTCACTGCAGAGTGCAGAGAAATGGTATAAACACAAACAACACATTTCAGTCTTCTTAAAAACATGAGCAGACCTAGAAGGCTAGGATGAGAAATTGTTGGTGCTCGAAAAAACCTTGCATCTTTCCAGAAGGAGGTTTGGTCCAATTTGGGAACAACGAGTGTTGCATTTAAAATACGTGCAGCAACAACAGCATCAATTATCTGAGAAGAAGCACACATTAATCAGGATAATGGGCATAGTTATGAACATCATAATATGTAATCAGAAAACACACATAGCTACTATAGAGTTAGCTGTGAAACATGAAGAGACACTCCTAAGCTTACTCACTTTCAAAATAAAATTGCAGAGACCTCAGACTTCAAGCTTTGCCACATCCTTACACACTACTATACTCAGGAGGTGCCTAACTGTTCACAGAATTAGCCTATACTGTTCAAAGTCTGACTTAAGATTACTAATGGTTTTAAATATTGCAAGAGAATACAAGCTCTAACTTGTGTTTTATATGAAGTACTACTTACAATACTCATGAGAAGATATGATCCATATTTGCACGCTTAATTCTGGATATGTGGGCAATAGGCTACCTGCTTCTTCAGGTGATATTGCCTAGAAACCACATCTTTTCAAATTTCAAAAACGCAAGCAACTTGGCATATGTGTATCAATAAGTTAGCTTGGTTATGCATTTGCAGCTCAGTTCTAATACTGAATCCAGTATTAGTTTAGCCACTTGAAAATATACTTCCTAATGATTATTTCATTTATAATCGGGATATCTAAAACATAGTAAACCTGGAGAAGAACCCTTGGTATTTTGGAGCAGATAGAGTAAATGAAATAATAATATTGCAAAAACAAACTCAAGCTCTAGCACTAAGAGAATGAGAGCGTATTAAGACAGTAGGCTTTCTTCATATACATATTTAAACTGGTTGTTTACATGTTTTGCCATACACATCTACATGCATTATAACATTCGAGCTGGAAGATGTGGCAGTTGCACATGTCTTACCCCTGTTCTCTGTTGATTGAGGCCTCCACTTGTAACAATCATCAAATATTGGTCTGGATGTGTCATAACACCTGAATCTGCACAATTTGAAACACTTCAGGCGGTGGCGATGGGGGGGCTAGCCCAGCACAGCAAAGAAAAGGCACCGCTACCACCAACACCATTTCCAGGATATGCATTATAAGATTGTAGAACAAATGTAATATCTGAAATGGCCTATGTGGGTACCGCAAATTCTAATCAACCATCTATGGCAAAAAATATTGCGCACCAAGAAACTTGCTGCTTGAGTTGCTGCACCCATAGAATTTGCTAGCGAGCTTCGAACCCCAGAGGCCATCTGTCGCAATCCAACCACCTTTCTGCAGTTTGAGAAATTGAAACTAACTAAGCAATCCTGAAAACAAAGTTCTATTTTAACATACTTTAGCCAGAAAAAAAGGTTTACCAAAAGGGGGAATGGTCTAGACTGAAAATAATCTGCAGCGGCACAGAATAACAAAAATCCATTTTAACTCACACCTCTACAAACCCATGGAAACAAGTTCAGAAATACCCTGGAGCATGCAAATATAGGTCCTTCTGAAATAAGATAGAAAGGGAGCTCAGCCAAATAGCTTGCTACCAACTAATTTACTTGCAATGGCACACGAAATTAAACCTAGTTCACTTATATCTCCCAATTAAAGCAATAACCATATAGACTGATCGATTGGCTACAAAGACAGGAGCAATGCAGCGTACTCAAGTCAGTAAGTCAATACTCCACCAAACAGAACACAACAATCACGTGCAATTGATTTGGTTCCCTCAAAGCTACAATCGATTGGGTGAATACTGAACACAATAAGGAACTACTAGCTCGCTTAACCTAAGCGGGGAAGCACATGCTTACTGGAACCCGGGAAATCTCGCGGCGCCCGGGCTCCACTAGGCTGCCGCCACCAGAGCTGTTCAGCTGCGAAAGCACACGCGTGGAACTCCACGAGTTAGATCGAGAGATGTAAAGGAAAAGGTAGAAGCAAGTAGGGGTAGCAGTGGAGTACCAGAGCATGCGGGGAGCGGCGGCGGGAGTAGGCGAGGGCCGGGTGGTCGGACAGAGGCGGCGGAGAGACGTAGAGCAGCGTGACGGCGGCGAGGAGGAAGAGCAGCAGTAGCGCCGCTGCCGGCAGAACGGCGCGGCGCGGGCACGGGCACGGGCACGGGTGGTGGTTGTGGCCGCCGCGCCGGCGCGGCAGGACCATCCCGGGTCCGGCGAACGGAGATCTCAGGGCAGGGAGAGAGCGCCGCGGCGACGGCGGCGGAGAAGTAGTCTCGGCGACATGGGAGCCCTACGGATCAGTAGCGTGCTTGAACTTTCGAGATGGAGTAGTATACAAGCGTACGGCGAGTGTACTAATTAAGCTGCATCGCGGTTTTGATCTTCTTTTCTGCCACTCGTGTCGTGTCCGTAGGCCGCATTCGACGGTACAAGATGCAAAATCTTCGACCAACGGTGTCCCTAGTTTATTCAGAAATTAGACTCGCTACATAATTTCAATGAGTTTGTATCCAATCATTGTGCTTTATCTGCATTTTATTGTTTTTATAACTACGCCGCGCGGCGTTGTTGCGCGCGTTTTTACTTTCCATGAAGATAAATGTGTATCGCCAAATGAATAAAAAATAAATGTGGCATGAAATGTCGAATGAATGCATTTACATTTGAGACCTCCATCCAATAGAATATTGATATTCACATTGAAATGTTGAACAAATATATTTTTCACAAATGTAAAGAGATTTATCACTAATGTGCATGGATTCATTTCCTTAGTATTTAGGTTTTGGTTGGCTTGTGAGAGCATTGACATAATTCTAGTACACTTGGTTGGCCCATTGTGACTTTAAAGTGAGGTATTTGTTCACCTCTGCACAAATGTTCAAATTTGTGCACTATGGGCAAATGTTCTTAACAACTAGGGAAATATGGACATAAGAATTAACTATGGCCATCTAACAATATAGGTAAAGCGCATCTCGAACCTTGTCATCTTGTCATCAATCGAGACTTCATCAGGCATCTGATATATCGTTATTCATGAGCGCTCAATGTACTATAACCATCATAACCATATATACTTGGTTGTTCTTATATACGATATGGTGTAGCACAATTTAACAACAATCCAGAACAATCAATAAACATATATGGCTGGGATGGGAAATAATACAAATATTCATTTATCTAAGAACTTAATTACAAAGGGATGCGCAAAACATATCAATAACTCTCCCTCCGTTCGAAATTACTTGTCTTGGGAATGGATATATCTACATATTTTTAATTCTAGATACATCCATTTTTATCCATATATGCGACAAGTAATTTGAGACGAGGGGAGTATATGATAACCTTATGGTAAACCGATGGATCGGTTCGCTTGGAGCTATTACCACTGCACAACAACCCATGAGTATATCACTCCTTGGTCCTTGCTGTGGGACTTCCACCTTGATCCTGCCATTGATGGCACCATTGTGTGGATTGCTTCCCTCTCAGGCGAGTACTCGGCCTCGTCCACATACCATCATAGTTTGTGGTTGCCACATCACCTTTCTTGGCTAAGAAAGTTTGGCGTGCCAAGGATGAGCCGAAAATGTAAGTTGTTCGTGTGTGGCTTCTTCCGCACATGAAGGCCCTCACGGCGGACTGATTGGCCATCCAGGGTTGGCCTCATGAAGAGGTTTGTGCGCTTTGCCTCACCTGGTACGAAACAAACGAGCACCTTTTCTGCACAAGAAAAACATCATGGCAATTCTGCTGAAAACAACGCCAATCCGGATTAGTTTCATTGAAATCATGAAAATTAGAGGGCAAAACAATGGCAAAAGAGTTTGGAAAAGTAGATACATTTGAGACGTATCACGGGACAAAGCACGACAGAAGGCCCGAATGCTTGAAGTCTACACCGGTCACTCCAAATTTATGAAGAGGTCTCCTAGGAAGCCACACGATGAGCTGGCCCAAAGACCTTCCCAGAGCCGGACTCGTGAAATGCAGGCCACAGAGATATAGAGAGCCCGCCTGGACTCTCAGTCTCAGACATTCTAACTCTAAACACGCCTGAGTGCTATTGACGGTGTAATGCACCGGGGGTGGCCTCTCGGTGGGGAGCCCGACAACAGGCATATCTCAGGGCCCATGAAGCTTGGTGAAGGTCCAACCACGGGAGGAAGGCCCGAAGCCCCGGTAGGCATAAAAGGATCACCTTGATGCACAAGCCAAGATAGCAGCGGCCATATTGGATATATCATGTGTAAAACCCTAGCCCTCATCACCTATATAAGATGGGGCTACGGCTAGCCATTCCCACCTACTCTTGTAGAAACGTACTCTCGGTAGCCATATATCGTCCCCTCATTGTAATCCTCGCATGAGGTACTCCACCATGAATACAAAAACAGAAGCGGGACGTAGGTTATTACTCCAGCCTAAACATGGCTAACTTCCTTGTGTGACCTACGATTTGGTACTTACGGCCATGCTCGCCACCCAACCGAGGGTACTGGCAGTTTTATGTATCGTCATACGTGATATGGGTTTTGAAGAACATTATGAGGGGTCAAAGGCTCCATCTGCAGATATGAAGATGCGATGCACTGCATCAAGAATTTCTTCAGAGTGCACTTATTCATCTCCGACTGTACAAGTGGATATTGAAGATGATGTGACTTCCCCTCCTGCACCACCTCGTCGCCAAGATTCGTCACTCGAGCCTGCTACTCCACCGCTCGTCTTCAACACTGTCGTCACCCCGTCGGATCAACCATCTTCATCAACTCTTCGGGGCGTCGGATCAATCATCTTCATCAAGTCTTCGGGGCATGCATTGCTCTATTTCTTTGTCCTTTTGGTCCTTCGATGACAAAGGATGAGAAATATGAGTTATAGTCTTCAAGAAGGCTATATGGGCAGGCCTCTATTTTTTTAAGTTGCAACTCTCGTTCGTCTTCCATCTTAATATAAGGAGTTCTAAACTTAAGTCCGGTGGCCATCTGATATTTTTGAAACTATTATTTCTTCATGGTTATCCACAAGTTAATCATATATGTATGAAGACATTCGTAAGATGACACTTCCCATTGTGCATTCCTAATTCTTCATATTATATTTTCAATGCATTATGATTGCACTACTGCAGGATGCTGCTATCGTGACACTACGATCAGAGACCCTTTGGCGAAACTATGTGCGATGCATTAATTGCAACGGTGATGTAAAAAACCATAAAAAAGATGCAAAACGTATGCGATGGTGGAGACATCAAACACGGTTCAGATTATAGTTGCGTGTGCGACAAGGGGCATACAATTGATCCATGCGAATTGTTTGCAATGAGACAGAACAACAGAAGCGGACAACCATATCAAGGTGTGTGCGATATACGACATACAGTTCACTCGGATTAACCATTTGTGATTAGGCAACACAACAGAAACGGGCAACTAGATCAAGGTGTGTGTCATATATGGCATATGGTTCACTCGAACGAACTGTTTTCGATTAGGGAACAAAACAGAAATGGTTCAACTTAAAAAGATGTGTGTGATATGCGGCATACAATTCACATAGATGAACTGTTTGCGATGAGACAAAAGAACACAAATGATTCGTGTAAACAAGATGCATGTGATACATGGCAAACAACCCACTCGGATGAACTTTTTGCGATGAGAAATTATAACACATACGATTACTACAATTAATTCGTGTGTGATTCTGTGTGTACAAAAAACTCAAAAAATGCAAACTAGTTGCTTGCGGTGGCTAGGAGTATCGCACACGATGCGTCTGCGAGTACTCGTGTGTGATGATTAGTAAGTTACACACATGTTTCTTAAGTTAACATGTGTGTGATAGATAACACGTGGCACCACATACGATATTCGGGTTGTGTGCTCCACTTAGTCTTCCCACGCTCCACATGGGTGAATTGTAAAATCCCCGCCTCTTCCCTCATCGGTTTCCTGCCACCAGCTAATGGCTTGCTACATATAACCCAGGCGGCAATGCACCGTGGTGACACTATGCGTAGATCTAGTCCTCACCCATCTACTATTAGTTATTCCAAGCATGCCAGACAACGACCAAGGCTTAGACGTCGACCCCTACTTGTGTTACATCTTCTGCAAGAAGAACAAGCCGAAGTAGGTCGGGGAGCAAGAGCTTCATCGGCCGGTGCAGGCACCATGGCCCATCGACAGCGATATCAGCGTGACAGTCCTTGGGCGCACAATCGACATATTGCAGAGGAAGTGTGATGAGCAGTTTGCCGTCCACCATGCAAAAGATCCAGAGCTGATCGGCGTCATGATCGACGACCCACCCAAAGAGCCGCCATAACCAGTGCTCATCGAGAGCCTGATGCCCCGCAAGGAATGGGCAGAGTGAAGGAAATATGCCCTAGAAGCAATAATAAAGTTATTATTTATTTCCTTATATCATGATAAATGTTTATTATTCATGCTAGAATTGTATTAACCGGAAACATAATACATGTGTGAATACATAGACAAACAGAGTGTCACTAGTATGCCTCTACTTGACTAGCTCATTAATCAAAGATGGTTATGTTTCCTAGCCATGGACAAAGAGTTGTCATTTGATTAACGGGATCACATCATTAGGAGAATGATGTGATTGACTTGACCCATTCCGTTAGCTTAGCACTTGATCATTTAGTATATTGCTATTGCTTTCTTCATGACTTATACATGTTCCTTTAACTATGAGATTATGCAACTCCCGTTTACCGGAGGAACACTTTGGGTGCTACCAAACGTCACAACATAACTGGGTGATTATAAAGGAGTACTACAGGTGTCTCCAAAGGTACATGTTGGGTTGGCGTATTTCGAGATTAGGTTTTGTCACTCCGATTGTCGGAGAGGTATCTCTGGGCCCTCTCGGTAATGCACATCACTATAAGCCTTGTAAGCAATGTAGCTAATGAGTTAGTTGCGGAATGATGCATTACGTAACGAGTAAAGAGACTTGCCAGTAATGAGATTGAACTAGGTATTGAGATACCGACGATCGAATCTCGGGCAAGTAACATACCGATGACAAAGGGAACAACGTATGTTGTTATGTGGTTTGACTGATAAAGATCTTCGTAGAATATGTGGGAGCCATTATGAGCATCCAGGTTCCTCTATTGGTTATTGATCGGAAACGTGTTTCGGTCATGTCTACATTGTTCTCGAACCCGTAGGGTCCGCACGCTTAAGGTTTCGATGACAGTTATATTATGAGTTTATGAGTTTTGATGTACCGAAGGAGTTCGGAGTCCCGGATGAGATCGGGGACATGACGAGGAGTCTCTAAATGGTCGAGACGTAAAGATCGATATATTGGACAACTATATTCGGAGTTCGGAAAGGTTCCGAGTCATTCGGGTATTTTTCGGAGTACCGGAGAGTTACGGGAATTCGCTGGGGAGTATATGGGCCTTATTGGGCTATACGGGAATAGAGGAGAGAGGCCAAAAGGAAGGAGGCCTGCGCCCCCCCCTCTGGTCCGAATTGGACAAGGGGGGCAGCCCGCTTTTCCTTCTCCCTCTCCTCCTCTTTCCTTCTCCAACAAGGAAAGGAGGAGTCCTACTCCTCCTCTTTCCTTCTCCAACAAGGAAAGGAGGAGTCCTACTCCCGGTGGGAGTAGGACTCCCCCCTTGGTGCGCCTCCTCCATAGGCCGGCCACCTTCCCCCTTGCTCCTATATATATGGGGGCAGGGGGGCACCCCAAAGACAACAACAATTGATCCTTGAGATCTATTAGCCGTGTGCGGTGCTCCCCTCCACCATAGTCCTCCTCGATAATATTGTAGCGGTGCTTAGGCGAATCCCTGCGACAGTAGAACATCAAGATCGTCACCACGCCGTCGTGGTGACGGAACTCTCCCTCGACACTCGGCTGGATTGGAGTTCGAGGGACGTCATCGAGCTGAATGTGTGCTAGAACTCGGAGGTGCCGTAGTTTCGGTGCTTGATCGGTCGGGCCGTGAAGACGTACGACTACATCAACCGCGTTGTTCTAACGCTTCCGCTTTCGGTCTACAAGGGTATGTAGATTACACTCTCCCCTCTCGTTGCTATGCATCACCATGATCTTGCGTGTGCGTAGGTATTTTTTTGAAATTACTACGTTCCCCAACAGTGGAATCAGAGCCTAGGTTTTATGCGTTGATGTTATTTGCATGAGTAGAACACAAGTGAGTTGTGGACGATACAAGTCATACTGCTTACCAGCATGTCATACTTTGGTTCAGCGGTATTGTTGGATGAAGCGGCCCGGACCGACATTACGCGTACACTTACGCGAGACTGGTTTTACCGCCGTGCTTCGCACACAGGTGACTAGCGGGTGTCTGTTTCTCCAACTTTAGTTGAACCGAGTGTGGCTACGCCCGGTCCTTGAGAAGGTTAAAATAGCACTAACTTGACGAACTATCGTTGTGGTTTTGATGCGTAGGTAAGAACAGTTCTTGCTCAGCCCATAGCAGCCACGTAAAATTTGCAACAACAAAGTAGAGGACGTCTAACTTGTTTTTGCAGGGCATGTTGTGATGTGATATTGTCAAGACGTGATGAGATATAAGTTGTTGTATGAGATGATCATGTTTTGTTGAAGTTATCGGCAACTGGCAGAAGCCCTATGGTTGTCTCTTTGTTTCATAAGATGCAAGTGCCAAATAATTGCTTTACTTTATCGCTATACGATAGCAATAGTTGCAAGAGAAATAATTGGCGAGATGACCATGTGACGACACATTGATATAGATCAAGATGATGAAGATCATGGTGTCGTGCCGGTAACGATTGAGATCATGACAGTACTTTGGAGATGGAGATCACAAGCACAAGATGATGATGGCCATATCATATCACTTATATTGATTGCATGTGATCTTTATCTTTTATACATCTTATTGGAGACCGAAAGGTCGAGCGTGAATCATATAGTAGATATGATCAACATATTTATGTTCACCGTTGAAACTACTCCATCTCACGTGATGATCGGACATGGTGTAGTTGATATGGATCACGTAATCACTTAGAGGATTAGAGGGATGTCTATCTAAGTGGGAGTTCTTAAGTAATATGATTAATGGAACTTAAATTTATCATGAACTTAGTCCTGGTAGTATTTTGCAAATTATGTTGTAGATCAATAGCTTGCGTTGTTGCTTTCATATGTTTATTTTGATATGTTCCTAGAGAAAATTGTGTTGAAAGATGTTAGTAGCAATGATGCGGATTGGATCCGTGATCTGAGGTTTATCCTCATTGCTGCACAGAAGAATTATGTCCTTAATGCACCTCTAGGTGACAGACCTATTGCAGGAGCAGATGCAGACATTATGAACGTTTGGCTAGCTCAATATGATGACTACTTGATAGTTTAGTGCACCGTGCTTAACGACTTAGAATCGGGACTTCAAAGATGTTTTGAACGTCATGGACCATATGAGATGTTCCAGGAGTTGAAGTTAATATTTTAAGCAAATACTTGAGTTGAGAGATATGAAGTCTCCAACAAGTTCTATGGCTAAAAGATGGAGGAGAATCGCTCAACTAGTGAGCACGTGCTCAGATTGTCTGGGTACTACAATCGCTTGAATCAAGTGGGAGTTAATCTTCCAGATAAGATAGTGATTGACAGAGTTCTCTAGTCACCATCACCAAGTTAGTAGAACTTTGTGATGAACTATAGTATGCAAGGGATGACGAAAATGATTCCCAAGCTCTTTGTGATGTTGAAATCGACGAAGGTAGAAATCAAGAAAGAGCATCAAGTGTTGATGTTTGACAAGACCACTAGTTTCAAGAAAAGGGCAAAGGGAAAGAAATGGAACTTCAAGTAGAATGACAAGCAAGTTGTCACTCCCGCGAAGAAGCCCAAAGGTGGACCAAAGCCTGAAACTGAGTGCTTACACTGCAAAGGAAATGATCACTGGAAGCGGAAATACCTTGAATATTTGGTGGATAAGAAGGATGGCAAAGTGAACAAGGGTATATTTGATATACATGTTATTGATGTGTACTTTACTAGTGTTTATAGTAGCCCCTGAGTATTTGATACTTGTTCGGTTGCTAAATATTAGTAACTCGAAACAGGAGTTACAGAATAAACAGAGACTAGTTGAGGGTGAAGTGACGATGTGTGTTGGAAGTAGTTCCAAGATTGATATGATCATCATCACACTCTCCCTATACTTTCGGGATTAGTGTTGAACCTAAATAAATGTTATTTGGCGTTTGCGTTGAGCATGAATATGATTTGATCATGTTTATTGCAATACGGTTATTCATTTAAAATCAGAGAATAATTGTTGTTCTATTTTAATGAATAGTTTGTTGGATCTCGATCGTGGTGATACACATATTCATAATATTGATGTCAAAAGATGCAAAGTTAATAATGATAGTGCAACTTATTTGTGGCACTGCCGTTTGGGTCATATCGGTGTAAAGCGCATGAAGAAACTCCATAAAGATGGATTTTCGGAATCACTTAGTTATGAATCATTTGATGCTTGCGAACCGTGCCTTTTGGGCAAGATGACTAAAACTCCGTTCTCCGGAATAATGAGCGAGCAACAGATTTGTTGGAAATAATACATACTGATGTATGCGATCCAATGAGTGTTGATGCTCGTGGCAAGTATCGTTATTTTCTAACCTTCACAGATGATTTGAGCAGATATGGGTATATCTACTTAATGAAACATAAGTCTGAAATAGTTGAAAAGTTCAAAGAATTTCAGAGTGAAGTGGAAAAATCATCATAACAAGAAAAATAAAGTTTCTACGATCTGATCGTGGAGACGAATATTTAAGTTATGAGTTTGGTCTTCATTTGAAACAATGTGAAATAGTTTCGCAACTCACGCCATCTGGAACACCACAATGTAATGGTGTGTCTGAACGTCGTAATCGTACTTTACTAGATATGGTGCGATCTGTGATGTCTCTTATCGGTTTACCACTATCGTTTTGGGGTTATGCATTAGAGACAGCTGCATTCACGTTTAATAGGGCAACATCTAAATCCGTTGAGACGACACCTTATGAACTGTGGTTTAGCAAGAAACCAAAGTTGTCGTTTCTTAAAATTTGGGACTGCGATGCTTATGTGAAAAGTTTCAACCTGATAAGCTCGAACCCTAATCGGAGAAGTGCGTCTTCATAGAATACCCAAAGGAAACTGTTGGGTACACCTTCTATCACAGATTCGAAAGCAAGATTCGTTGCTAAGATGGATCCTTTCTAAAGAAGGAGTTTCTCTCGAAAGAAGTGAGTGGGAGAAAAGTAGAACTTGATAAGATAATTGTACCTTCTCCCAAATTGGAAAGTAGTTCATCACAGAAATCAGTTCCAGTGATGCCTACACCAATTAGTGAGGAAGTTAATGATGATGATCATGAAGCTTCAGATCAAGTTACTACCGAACCTCGTAGGTCTTCCGGAATAAGATCCACACCAAAGTGGTACGGTAATCCCGTTTTAGAAGTCATGTTACTAGACCATGATGAACCTACGAACTATGATGAAGCGATGATGAGCCCAGATTCCGCGAAATGGCTTGAGGCCATGAAATCTGAGATAGGATCCATGTATGAGAACAAAGTATGGACTTTGATTGACTTGCTCGATGATCAGCAAGCCATGTTAAATAAATGGATCTTCAAGAGGAAGACGGACACTGATAGTAGTGTTACTATCTACAAAGCTCGACTTGTCACAAAAAGGTTTTCGACAAGTTCAAGGTGTTGACTACAATGAGATTTTCTCAACTATAGCGATGCTTAAGTCTGTCCGAATCATGTTAGCAATTGTCACATGTTATGAAATCTGGCAAATGGATGTCAAAACTACATTCTTTAATGGATTTATTAAAGAAGATTGTATATGATGCAACCAGAAGGTTTTGTTAATCCTAAAGGTACTAACAAAATGTGCAAGCTCCAACGATCCATCAATGGACTGGTGCAAGCATCTCGGAGTTGGAATATACGCTTTGATGAGTTGATCAAAGCATGTGGTTTTATACAGACTTTTGGAAAGGCCTGTATTTACAAGAAAGTGAGTGGGAGCTCTGTAACATTTCTGATATTATATGTGCAAGACATATTGTTGATTGGAAATGATATAGAATTTCTGGATAGCATAAAAGGATACTTGAATAAAAAGTTTTTCAATGAAAGACCTCGGTGAAGCTGCTTACATATTGAGCATCAAGATCTATTGAGATAGATCAAGACGCTTGATAAGTTTTTCAATAAGTACATACCTTGTCAAGATTTTGAAATAGTTCAAAATGGAACAGTCAAAGAAAGAGTTCTTGCCTGTGTTGCAAAGGTGTGAAATTGAGTAAGACTCAAGACCCGACCACGGCAGAAAATAGAAAAAGAATGAAAGTCATTCCCTATGCATCAATCATAGGTTCTATAAAAGTATGCCATACTATGGACCAGACCTATTGTATACTCTGCCCTGGTTTGGCAAGGGAGTACAATAGTGATCTAGGAGTAGATCACCGGACATTGGTCAAAATTATCCTTAGTAGAATAAGGATATGTTTCTCGATTATGGAGGTGATAAAAGAGTTCATCGTAAAGAGTTACATCGATGCAAGCTTTTACACCGATCCAGATGACTCTAAGTCTCAATCTGGATACATATTGAAAGTGGGAGCAATTAGCTAGAGTAGCTCCGTGCAAAGCATTGTAGACATAGAATATTTGCAAAATACATACGACTCTGTAATATGACAGACCCGTTGACTAAACTTCTCTCACGAGAAAAACATGATCATACCTTAGTACTCTTTGGATGTTAATCACATAGCGATGTGAACTAGATTATTGACTCTAGTAAACCTTTTGGGTGTTGATCACATGACGATGTGAACTATGGGTATTAATCATATACAGATGTGAATATTGGTGTTAATCACATGATGATGTGAACTAGATTATTGACTCTAGTGCAAGTGGGAGACTGAAGGAAATATGCCCTAGAGGCAATAATAAAGTTATTATTTATTTCCTTATATCATGATAAATGTTTATTATTCATGCTAGAATTGTATTAACCGGAAACATAATACATGTGTGAATACATAGACAAACAGAGTGTCACTAGTATGCCTCTACTTGACTAGCTCATTAATCAAAGACGGTTATGTTTCCTAGCCATGGACAAAGAGTTGTCATTTGATTGACGGGATCACATCATTAGGAGAATGATGTGATTGAGTTGACCCATTCCGTTAGCTTAGCACTTGATTGTTTAGTATATTGCTATTGCTTTCTTCATGACTTATACATGTTCCTTTAACTATGAGATTATGCAACTCCCGTTTACCGGAGGAACACTTTGGGTGCTACCAAACGTCACAACATAACTGGGTGATTATAAAGGAGTACTACAGGTGTCTCCAAAGGTACATGTTGGGTTGGGTATTTCGAGATTAGGTTTTGTCACTCCGATTGTCGGAGAGGTATCTCTGGGCCCTCTCGGTAATGCACATCACTATAAGCCTTGCAAGCAATGTAGCTAATGAGTTAGTTACGGAATGATGCATTACATAACAAGTAAAGAGACTTGTCAGTAACGAGATTGAACTAGGTATTGAGATACCGACGATCGAATCTCGGGCAAGTAACATACCGATGACAAAGGGAACAACGTATGTTGTTATGCGGTTTGACCGATAAAGATCTTCGTAGAATATGTGGGAGCCATTATGAGCATCCAGGTTCCGCTATTGGTTATTGATCGGAAATGTGTTTTGGTCATGTCTACATTGTTCTCGAACCCGTAGGGTCCGCACGCTTAAGGTTTCGATGATAGTTATATTATGAGTTTATGAGTTTTGATGTACCGAAGGAGTTCGGAGTCCGGGATGAGATTGGGAACATGACGAGGAGTCTCGAAATGGTCGAGACGTAAAGATCGATATATTGGACGACTATATTCGGAGTTCGGAAAGGTTCCGAGTCATTCGGGTATTTTTCGGAGTACCGGAGAGTTACGGGAATTCGATGGGGAGTATATGGGCCTTATTGGGCTATACGGGAATAGAGGAGAGAGGCCAAAAGGAAGGAGGCCTGCGCCCCCCCTCTGGTCCGAATTGGACAAGGGGGGCAGCCCACTTTTCCTTCTCCCTCTCCTCCTCTTTCCTTCTCCAACAAGAAAAGGAGGAGTCCTACTCCTCCTCTTTCCTTCTCCAACAAGGAAAGGAGTCCTACTCCCGGTGGGAGTAGGACTCCCCCCTTGGTGCGCCTCCTCCATAGGCCGGCCACCTTCCCCCTTGCTCCTATATATATGGGGGCAGGAGGGCACCCCAAAGACAACAACAATTGATCCTTGAGATCTATTAGCCGTGTGCGGTGCCCCCCTCCACCATAGTCCTCCTTGATAATATTGTAGCGGTGCTTAGGCGAATCCCCGCGACAGTAGAACATCAAGATCGTCACCACGCCATCGTGCTGACGGAACTCTCCCTCGACACTTGGCTGGATCAAAGTTCGAGGACGTCATCGAGCTGAACGTGTGCTAGAACTCTGAGGTGCCGTAGTTTCGGTGCTTGATCGGTCGGGCCGTGAAGACGTACGACTACATCAACCGTGTTGTTCTAACGCTTCCGCTTTCGGTCTACAAGGGTATGTAGATTACACTCTCCCCTCTCGTTGCTATGCATCACCATGATCTTGCGTGTGCGTAGGAATTTTTTTGAAATTACTACGTTCCCCAACACAGAGGACCACTGCGATTCAGTTAACACACAACCAGCATGCAGCTTCATCATTGTCGGCGGCGGCCGTGTCAACCTCGATCCCGATGATGTGGTGGCCAGGTTCGAGCGCATCCTCGGCGGAGTTGACGTCCTCAACGAAGTAGAACATCACCAACGTGCTATCTTGAGGATGCAGGTGATGGACAGAATTTGTTACCAGGCCAAAGACATGGAAATGGAGCGGTTCCGCGGAGATGTCATGCGCACGATTGCACGCTGTCAAGCTCTTCTGGAAGAGGCCCAGCAGCCCCAAGAGCCTCCCAGCGCCAGTAGCTCCGTAGGCGGAGGTGGGTCGGGACACTTGGAATGAACGGCCGCAAGGGTGCTACGCTCATCGTGGAGTCCGAGAAGACCATCGTCGGAAGGCCGCCAACTCAGTCTTTTAGCCTATATTTTATTATAATTGTATGCATATGTAGGTCGTGAGTATTTTGGGCGTTGTTGCATGTAGCATTTTAAATTATCCTGAATATGTAAGACAATTATTAACCATTGCCATTGTAAATTTGCCTCAACAGCGAGCAGAGCGCGCGCAGGGATGCCATAGCGGAGCACGCCGTGGCCGCCTCAATGGCGAGCAAAACGCGCGGACAGACGTGAGCAGAGCGCGCCGCGGTGATGTCTACTACACAACCTTCTTCTTGTAGACGTTGTTGGGCCTGCAAGTGCACAGGTTTGTAGGACAGTAGCAAATTTCCCTCAAGTGGATGACCTAAGGTTTATCAATCCGTAGGAGGCGTAGGATGAAGATGGTCTCTCTCAAACAACCCTGCAACCAAATAACAAAAAGTCTCTTGTGTCCCCAACACACCCAATACAATGGTAAATTGTATAGGTGCACTAGTTCGGCGAAGATATGGTGATACAAGTGCAAAATAGATAATAGATATAGGTTTTTGTAATCTGAAATAATAAAAACAGCAAGGTAACAAGTGGTAAAAGTGAGCGTAAACGGTATTGCAATGATAGGAAACAAGGCCTAGGGTTCATACTTTCACTAGTGCAAGTTCTCTCAACAATAATAACATAGATAGATAATATAACAAGCCCTCAACATGCAACAAAGAGTCACTCCGAAGCCGCTAATAGCGGAGAACAAACGTAGAGATTATGGTAGGGTACGAAACCACCTCAAAGTCATTCTTTCGGATCAATCTATAAAAGAGTTCGTACTGGAATAACACCTTAAGATATAAATCAACCAAAACCCTAATGTCACCTAGATACTCCATTGTCACCTCAAGTATCCGTGGGCATGATTATACGATATGCATGACACAATCTCAGATTCATCCAACCAACATAAAAGTACTTCAAAGAGTGCCCCAAAGCTACTACCGGAGAGTCAAGAACGTGTGCCAACCCCTATGCATAGGTTCCCAAGTGTCACGAAACCCGCAAGTTGATCACCAAAACATACATCAAGTGGATCAATAGAATAACCCATTGCCACCACGGTCATCCAACGCAAGACATACATCAAGTGTTCATAAAAGACTCAATCCGATAAGATAACTTCAAAGGGGAAACTCAATTCATCACAGGACAGTAGAGGGGGAGAAACATCATAAGATCCAACTACAATAGCAAAGCTCGGGATACATCAAGATCGTGCCATAGAGGAACACGAGAGAGAACATGAGAGAGAGAGAGATCAAACACATAGCTACTCGTACATACCCTCAGCCCCGAGGGTGAACGACTCCCTCCTCGTCATGGATAGCACCGGGATGATCAAGATGGCCTCCGGTGATGGGATCCCCCTCTGGCAGGGTGCCGGAACAGGGTCCCGATTGGTTTTTGGTGGCTACAGAGGCTTGCGGCGGCCGAACTCCCGATCTATCTTCTGTTCTGGAAGTTTTAGGGTATATTGGTATATATAGGAGGAAGAAATACGTCAGGGGAGCCACGAGGGCCCCATGAGGGTGGAGGGCGCGCCCAGGGCGGTGGGCGCGCCCCCCTACCTCGTGCCTTCCTCATTTCTTTCTTGACGTGGACTCCAAGTCTCCCGGGTTGCTTTCCTTCCAAAAATAACTTCTCCAGTTGATTTCGTTCCGTTTTGACTCTGTCTGATATTCCTTTTCCTCGAAACAGTGAAATAGGCATAAAACAACAAATCTGGGCTGGCCCTCCAGTTAATATGTTAGTCCCAAAAATAATATAAAAGTGGATAATAAAGCCCAATATTGCCTAAAACAGTAGATAAAGTAGCATGGAGCAATCAAAAATTATAGATACGTTGGAGACGTATCACGCGGCCGCCTCAACGACGAGTAGAGCGTGCCGCGGCTGCCTCAACGGCGACAACCACGTGGTCAAGCTTCTGGCACCCCGTGGGAGGCGCGACGGCGCATCCATCAGACACGATGGTGATATCTTAACCATGTGTAATAGTGGCAGACACGTACACGTACATCCGAGAACGCGAGCCCACGTACGCCATCCAGGGACAGTTTCGAGCTTTCGATGCATGGCATATGGTTGATCCAAAATAACTGTCTGCGATGAGATAGAACAACAGAAACAGGATTCGAGCCCAGAACCATCAATAAATTTTGACCTTGTTTCTCTTCACATTGCAAATTAAAACGCAATAAGTAATTGAAAATCTGTTCACACCGATCAAACCAATATGTGTTCACACTTAGCACCGGGCTATAAAAACTACCCACTCGAAAATTACTTCACAGTTCCTATCCTCATCACCCACAAAAGTAGTCTTTCCTGTCAAGTCGTTCCGCCATGACCGGTAGGAGGAGTTTCGGGTGGACATATAACCAGAGAACAAAGACCAAAGCCGCGGAAGCACTAGAGAGGTCTCGCTGCTACGCGTCAGCCGCAGTAGAGATGTCCTAGTGTGCCGCGGAGCCCTCAAACGAGCTCTCACCGGCACGCGAGGGCTCTCATAAGTGCACTCGCCGCATCGGCGATCGCGACGAGCTGGTGTTGCTGAAGTCCTTGGCCAGCGACGACGACATTCTTGCTAGCCTCATTAAGGAGCAGGAGCTGGTCGACGGCTGATAACCCACAAGTATAGGCGATTAGTTGTAGCCTCTTTCGATAAGTAAGAGTGTCTAACTCAACGAGGAGCTAAAGGTAGAACAAATATTCCCTCAAGTTATATCGACCACCGATACAACTCTACGCACGCTTAATGTTCGCTTTACCTAGAACAAGTATGAACTAGAACTACTTTGTAGGTGTTGTGGGATAGGTTTGCAAGATAATAAAGAGCACGTAAATAAAAACTAGGGGTTGTTTAGATAAATAAACAATTACGTTAGTTTAACGAGTGTGGAAAAGTGGTGGTAGGAGTTGCAGAATTGTCCCTAAGCAATTGACTATGTTACTAGACCGATAGCAAGTTTTATGTGGGAGAGGCCACTGCTAGCATGTCATTCCTTACTTGGAATTCTATGCACTTATGATTAAAACTATTATAAAGCATCCGCAACTACTAACGTTCATTAAAGTAAAACCCAACCATAGCGTTATGATATATTGGTCCCCCTTCGACCCCCTATGCATTAATTTCTATGCTAGGCTGAAGCTGCTATCGCCCTTGCCCTCCAATACATAGTCCTATCAACATACAACTAACCCTACGGTGTGATCCACACACGCGCTCATAGGATAGGCACCAAAGGACAACAACATAACCACAAGCAAATTAAACCAATCATAGCAATTAACCAATCACTGATAGGACAACAAGAATCTACTCAAGCATATAGGATGGCAACACATCATTGGATAATAATATGAAGCATAAAGCACCATGTTCAAGTAGAGGGTACAACGGGTTGCAGGAAAGTGGACTGCTGAATATAGATGGGGGAAGGTGATAAAGATTATGGAGGTGTTGGTGTAGATCGCCGTCACACGATGATTGCCCCGGTGCCATTCCGGCGCCACCGGGAGAGAGAGGGGGAGAGAGCCCTCTCCTTCTTCTTCTGCCTTGACCTCCCCCTAGATGGGAGGAGGGTTTCCCCTATGGTCCATGGCCTCCATGGCGGTGGAGGGGCGGGAGCCCCTCCGAGGTTGGATCTCTCTCTCTATTTCCTTCTGTTTCTGCGTTCCCAGATTCTGGCCTTTCAGTGTTTCTTAAATTCCCGGAGACCCGTAACACCGATTGGGCTGAAATTTTAACATAATTTTTATCCAGATATTAGCTTTCTTTCGGCCGAATAAAGACACCAACCGCCTACGGGGTGGCCACAAGGGTCCAGGGCGCGCCCTACCCCCTGGGGGGCGCCCCTATGGCTTGTGGGCCCCTCGGGCATCATCTCACGTTGTTTCTTTTTCCCAAAAATCACATATATTCAAAAAAAAATCTTCATAAGTTTTTATCGCGTTTGGACCCCGTTTGATATGGATATTCTGTGAAACAAAAAACATGCAACAAGCAGGAACTGGCACTGGGCACTCGATCAATATGTTAGTCCCAAAAATAATACAAAAAGTTGCCTAAAGTATATGAAAGTTGTAGAATATTGGCATGAAACAATCAAAAATTATAGATATGACGGAGACATATCAGCATCCTCAAGCTTAATTCCTGCTCGTCCTCGAGTATGTAAATGATAAAAAGATAATTTTTGATGTGGAATGCTACCTAGCATAATCCTGATCATATAATCTAATCATGGCATGCATATTAAGACACGAGTTATTCAAAGCAATAGTCTACAATTTGACATAAAGACAATAATACTTCAAGCATGCTAATAAAGCAATCATGTCTTCTCAAAATAACATGTCCAAAGAAAGTTATCCCTACAAAATCATGTGGTCTGGCTATGCTCCATCTTCACCACACAAGGTGTTTCATCATGCACAACCCGGGTGTCAGCCAAGCAATTTTTTCATACTTTTATGTTCTCGAACTTTTTCAACTTTCACGCAATACATGAGCGTGAGCCATGTATATAGCACTATAAGTGGAATAGAAGGTGGTTGTGTGGAGAAGACAAAAGAGGAGAAAGTCTCACATCAACTAGGCAAATTAATGGGCTATGGAGATGCCCATCAATCGATATCGATGCAAGTGAGTAGGGATTGCATGCAACGGATGCACTAGAGTTATAAGTGTATGAAAGCTCAAACTACAAACTAAGTGGGTGTGCATCCAACTTGCTTGCTCATGAATACCTCGGGCATTTGAGGAAGCCCATCATCGGAATATACAAGCCAAGTTCTATAATGAAAATTCCCACTAGTATATGAAGGTGATAACTCAAGAGACTCTCCATATGAAGAACATGGTGCTACTCTGAAGCACAAGTGTGGTAAAAGGATAGTAGCATTGCCCCGTCTCTCTTTTTCTCTCAATTTTTTTGTTTGGGCTTCTTTGGCCTCTTTTCTTTTATTTGGTCTTCTTTGGCCTCTTTTTTTATTTTTAAAGTCCGGAGACTCGTCCCAACTTGTGAGGGAATCATAGCTTCCATCATCCTTTCCTCACATGGGACAATGCTCTAATAATGATGATGATCACACTTTTATTTACTTACAACTCAAGAATTATAACTCGATACTAGAACAAAAGATGACTCTATATGGATGCATCTAGCAGTGTACCAGGATGTGCAATGATCTACCATAGCAATGACATCAAAAAATGGACAAGCCATGAAAACATCATGTTAGCTATCTTATGATCATGCAAAGCAATATGATAATGATGGTGCGTGTCATAAAAATGGAACGGTGGAAGTTGAATGGCAATATATCTCGAAATGGCTATGGAAATGCCATAATAGCTAGGTATGGTGGCTGTATTGAGGAAGGGTATATGGTAGGTTTAATGCACCGGTGAAAGTTGCACGGTACTAGAGAGGCTAGCAATGGTGGAAGAGCGAGAGTGCGTATAATCCATGGACTCAACATTAGTCATAAAGAACTCACATACTTATTGAAAAAATTTATTAGCCATCGAAACAAAGTACTACACGCATGCTCCTAGGGGAAGGGTTGGTAGGAGTTAACCATCGCGCGATCCCGACCTCCACACAAAGGATGGCAATCAAAGAATAAATCATGCTTCGACTTCATCAAATAATGGTTCACCTTACATGCATTCTACGGGAATCACAAACTTTAACACAAGTATTTCTACCAATCCAAAATTACTCACTAGCATGACTCTAATATCACCATCTTTATATCACAAAACTATTGCAAGGAATCAAACATATCATGTTCAGCGATCTACAAGTTTTATGTAGGATTTTATGACTAACCATGTGAATGACCAATCCCTGTCAACTCTTTAAATAGATATAAGTGAAGCATGAGAGTTTAATTCTTTCTACAAAAGATATGCCCGCGCTCTAACAAATATAAGTGAAGCAAAAGAGCATTCTACAAATGGCGGTTTTTTATGTGTAGAGAAATAGGCAATCCAAACTTCAAATGATATAAGTGAAGCACGTGAAGCATTCTATAAAGCCATACTCAAAAGATATAAGTGAAGTGCATGAAGCATTCTATAAATCAACCAAGAACTATCTCATACCAGTATGGTGCATAAAATAAAAAGGGAAAATAAACACAAAAGACACTCCAAGAATTTACGCATATCATGTGACGAATAAAAATATAGCTCCAAGTAAAATTATCGATGATTGTTAGAAGAAAGAGGGGATGCCTTTCAGGGCATCCCCAAGCTTAGTTGCTTGGGAGTCCTTGAATATTACCTTGGGGTGCCTCGTCCATCCCCAAGCTTAGGCTCTTGCCACTCCTTATTCCTTCATCCAACGTGGTCTCACCCAAAACTTGAAAACTTCAATCACAAAACTTAACAAAACCCTCATGAGATCCGTTAGTATAATAAAGCAAATTACCACTTTAAGTACTGTTGCAAACCCATTCACATTTTATTTTTG
Source organism: Triticum aestivum (assembly GCF_018294505.1). Lineage (NCBI taxonomy): Eukaryota > Viridiplantae > Streptophyta > Magnoliopsida > Poales > Poaceae > Triticum > Triticum aestivum. The sequence continues at coordinate 259,201,090 of NC_057813.1, read as the reverse complement.
CATTGTAGCTATTGTATTATAACTTCTCCATGGGCTATACCACCGATAAAATCGATAGTTTCACCAAAACTAGCAAAACAATGCATAAAAAACAGAATCTATCTTAAATAGGACAGTAGTAATTTGAACATCTACAATACTTCTATAATTCCAAAAATTCTGAAAATTAGGACAAAGTAAAAAAAATGTATAGTAGTACTATGCAAAAAGTTTCAGAAGCTTTTGACATTCTAGTAAAAAAATGTAAATTCACGCGCTACAGCCAAAGTTTCTGTTTTTCCACTGCACATACCAAACAAGCAATCTAATCATCCTAAAGGCAAATGTTGGCACATTATTTTTATAATACAATGGATTTGTACAAGGGGATAATTATTTTTGTTGAAAAGTTTCTGTAATTAAGATTCACAAAGTTTCCATGGCATAAACAAAGTTCAAGGCATGCCCCCACTTTAACAATGTTCGTCTCTCTCACTTTCACTTTTCTTTTTGAAAAGTTTTAGGTCCCCCTCTTTATATTTTTTGTTTTTAAACTAAATGAAAGCACCCAACAGAAATAAATGACTCTCTAAAACTTCCGGGTTGTCTCCCTGGTAGCGCTTTCTTTAAAGCCATTAAGTTAGGCATATAGTGCTCAAGTAATAGATCCACCCGGATCCCAAGGTATATCAAAGCCAATTTTAATTAACAATGATTTATAATTTAGTATTGAGCACAAAGTAATATATATCATGCAACAACGAAGTCTAACTCTCTTCCTATGCATCGACATGTCATAAAAGAACAATTCACGCACATCAAGTAAAGGCCAATACATAGCATAAATAGTTTCTTGCAATTTCGTATTGTAAACATAGAGAGGCAGATATGTAGTTCCTCTCTCATAATAATTGCAAGTAGGAGTAGCAAGCACATGCATATTATATTTATCAAAATCATCATGTGTAGTAGTAAAATGCAACCCATCAATATAATCCATAATAAGCGCAGACTTCTCCGATATAGTGTAGTTGGGAGAATTCAAAAGGATAATAGGACTATCATGAGTGGGTGCAACAGTAACAATTTCATTTTTAACATAAGGAACTATAGCAAGTTCATCTCCATAAGCATCATTCATATTGGCATAATGGCCACAAGCATAGCAAGCATCAATTTCATCAAAAAGGGATATTTTGAACGAATCCAAGGGATCATAGCAATCATCATAGCATTCATCCTTCGATAAGCATGAAGGGAAATTAAACAATGTTTGAATTGAAGAGTTACTCACAGTAGAAGGTGGGCACGAGTAGCTAATCTGCTCTTCCTCCTTCTGTTCTTCGCTCTCCTCGTCATCTTTTTCATCCTATGAGCTCATAGTGTCATCAATTTCTTCTTCCATAGATTCCTACAAAATATTAGTCTCTTCTTGGACAATAGAGAATTTCTCAGTGAACTCATTAATATCGGCATTATATTCATAATTCTCATAGAAATATTTAAGCATAGCATCATTTTCTGGTCTGTAAACAGCATCATCATAATTTTCACACTTTCAAACAAAGATTCAATTTCATAAGCACCCTCAAAAGCAACAAATTCTTCTATTTGTTCCACATCATAGTAATCATATATACCACTAGCATAAGAAGCCAAGGTTTTATTATCATTAAATTTACATGAAAAAGGTGTGGAGCCTTCATCCTAGAGCAACAAGTATAATCGTATCTCAAGTATAAATTTTGAGCATACCAATGCAACATATGAATTTGATCCCATAATAGTTTCCCTTTTCGAGTCAAGCTATAATCCCTAAAGTATTCACGTTGATCCAACGTGTCTCCCATTATCAAGTTGAACGGGTTTTTCTCAGGATTATCAAAGTGGTGTTTAATTTTCCACATAGCGAGCATCGAGGGTTTTAGGAGGTTCCCCATCTCCATTAGTAGCAAGTACACCTAATTTTTTTGGTATTTCGTGTTCCGTATCCATAAACTAAAGATAAAGAACAACATAGAACAACAAATAAAAACTACTTAGTGATAAAGAAATAAGCACACATGAGAATATTCACCCCTCGCTATTGCTCCCCAGCAATGGCGCCAGAGAAAGGTCTTGATAATCCACAAGTATAGGGGATCAGTTGTAGCCTCTTTCAGTAAGTAAGAGCATCGAACCCAACGAGGAGCTAAAGGTAGAACAAATATTCCCTCAAGTTCTATCGACCACCGATACAACTCTACGCACGCTTAACGTTCGCTTTACCTAGAACAAGTATGAAAGTAGAAGTACTTTGTAGGTGTTGTGGGATATGTTTGCAAGATAATAAAGAGTGCGTAAATAAAAATCAGGGGCTGTTTAGATAAAGAAACAATTATGTTAGTTTAACGAGTGTGGAAAAGTGGTGGTCAGAGTTCCAGAATTGTCCCTAAGCAATTGACTATGTTACTAGACCGACAACAAGTTTTATGTGGGAGAGGCCACTGCTAGCATGTCATCCCTTACTTGGAATTCTATGCACTTATGATTGGAACTATTAGCAAGCATCCGCAACTACTAACGTTCATTAAGGTAAAACCCAACCATAGCATTAAGATATATTGGTCCCCCTTCAATCCCGTATGCATCAATTTCTATGCCAGGCAGAAGCTGCTATCACCCTTGCCCTCCAATATGTAGTCCTATCAACATACAACTAACCCTATGGTGTGATCCACACGCGCGCTCATATGATGGGCACCAAAGGACAGTAACATAACCACAAGCAAATTAAACCAATCATAGCACATTCACCAATCACCGATAGAACAACAAGAATCTACTCAAGCATCATAGGATGGCAACACATCATTGGATAATAGTATGAAGCACAAAGCACCATGTTCAAGTAGAGGGTATAGCGGGTTGCGGTAGAGTGGACCGTTGAATATAGATCGGGGAAGGTGATAAAGATGATGGAGGTGTTGGTGTAGATTGCCATCACACGATGATTCTCCCGGCGGCGTTCCGGCGCCACCGGGAGAGAGGGGGAGAGAGCCCACTCCTTCTTCTTATTCCTTGACCCCCCTAGATGGGAGGAGGGTTTCCCCTCTGGTCCATGGCCTTCATGGCGACGGAGGGGTGGAACCCCCTCCGAGATTGGATCTCTCTCTCTCTCTCTCTCTCTCTCTGTCTCTCTCTCTCTCCCTCCCTCCCTCCCTCCCTCTCTCTCTCTCTCTCTCTCTGTGTGTGTGTGTGTGTGTGTGTGTTTCCTTCTGTTTCTGCGTTCTCAGATTCTGGCCTTTCACTGTTTCTTAAATTCCTGAAGATCCGTAACTCCAATTGGGCTGAAATTTTAACACGATTTTTATCCGGATATTAGCTTTCTTGCGGCCGAAGAAGGGCACCAACTGCCTTACGGGGTGGCCAAAAGTGTCCAGGGCACACCCCTGTGGCTTGTGGGCCCCTCGGGCATCATCTCATGTTGATTCTTTTCCCAAAAATCACATATATTCCAAAAAACTCCGTAAGTTTATCGCGTTTGGACTCCGTTTGATATGGATATTCTGCGAAACAAAAAACTTGCAACAAACAGGAATTAACACTGGGCACTGGATCAGTATGTTAGTCCCAAAAATAGTATAAAAAGTTGCCAAAACTATATGAAAGTTGTAGAATATTGGCATGAAACAATAAAAAATTATAGATATGACGGAGACGTATCAACGGCTTGATGAAGTTGCTCGAGATCGCGATGCCTCGATTGAGAAGGCGACTGGCCTCGTCGAGCAACTCATGGGTGACAATGCGAATCTCCTCAAGGCGCTCGCCGAGAAGGAGGACGAGGCCGACCGGCTGGAAGATGCTACATGAGCAGAGAGTGCCTCAGGGATGACGCTGAAAGCAGTTGTCGAGGAATTGATGGGTGACTTGAGGAAGCTCCGGATCGAGCGCAAGCAGGAGGTGGAGGAATATGTGGCTGTTGTCAAGCAAAGTCGTGAGGAATTGAAGAAGTAGCTAGAGGATGTCATTGCCCGACGATCCATCGAGGAGTATAGACAGTAGCAACCCAGATCGTTGTCTGCGATTTCCTTCTTCTCTTGCCCCCATCTCTTTTGAGCTTTGCCACATGTGGCATGTTAAATTATCCGGAATATGTAAGACAATTATTATCCACGCCATTGTAAATTTGTTGTCGTATTATCCGTTGCCATTTTATTTGTCGTCGTATTATCCGTTGCCATTTATTTGTCGTCGTATTATCTGTTGCCCTATGTGGCATTTTAAATTATCGGGAATATGAGTTGAAAACACGAACAAAGCAAATGCTAACGTTGATAGGGCCATGGATCACAAGCAAACACCCTCCATCCAGGTGCTTTAATTAACCACGTGTTAAACAGTTGCTCGGCCACCATTAATGGATAAGTTGTGAGCGAGGCGGGCGACTAGTGGATGGAGGTCAAAGAGCTCACTTCTCGGTGAGCATGGGTGGCCTTGCTGCTCACATGTGTCCCGTCGAGCCTGCGAAGTGGCAGGATGCACGCATCCTGTTGAGCCTGCATGGCGGACTTCTCGCACGCGTCCCGTCGAGCCTACACGACGGACTTCTCGCGCTCATCCCATCTAATCAAATAGCTGCACGCACGCCACCGAGTATGGTTAAAATTTGGCATAAAATACAAAGATGACCAATGAACGAGGACAGAGGTAGTACTATCCCATAAGAAATTAGGGACGCGTGGCTGCACTTAAATGGTTATGGGAACACAAGGTTCATATAATACAACCGTTTGCGATATTAACATGTCAGCTATTTGTTTCAAAAGGAATTCGTTGGCTATTAATGTGTGTGCCTTGTCTCAAACTGGACATTTTTTTACCATGACATATATGTGCCATGTAATGAAACCATGCCAAGTTTCATGTTTTTTGGGTGAGTTTCGATTTATTGGGATTTAAAAACCGAGATACTCAATCTTTCAGGACGATGAGACATTTGTAATTCATTCTCATTCCTTCAATGAGACCTAAACATGCACCCAATGACATGATGACCCACAAGTGTATCCGGTCAATTGTATCTCTTTTCGATAAGTAAGAGTGTCGAACCCAATGAGGAGCAGAAGGAAATGACAAGTGGTTTTCAACAAGGTAATGTGTGCAAGTGCTAAAATTGGAAGTAGCGGAGTAGTTTGGTAGCAAGATAATTTGTGACGAGCAAGTAACAATAATAGTAACAAAAGTGCAGCAAGGTAGCCCAATCCTTTTGAGGCAAAGGACAGGCTAAAACGGTTTCTTATGATAAGCAAAGTGTTCTTGAGGGTACACGGGAATTCATCTAGTCACTTTCATCATGTTGGCTTAATTCGTGTTTGGTACTTTGATAATTTGATATGTGGGTGGACCGGTGCTTAGGTGTTGTTCTTACTTGAACGAACCTCCTACTTATGATTAACCATCTCGCAAGCATCCACAACTACGAGAAACGTATTAAGAATAAATTCTAACCATAACACTAAACTTTTGGATCCAATCGGTCCCTTACAGAATAGCGCATAAATTGGGGTTTAAGCTTCTGTCACTCTCGCAACCCACCATCTAATAACTACTCCACAATGCATTCCCTTAGGCCCAAATGTGGTGAAGTGTCACGTAGTCGACGTTCACATGACACCACTTAGAGAATGGAAACATACATACCATCAAAATATCGAACACATATCAAGTTCACATGCTTACTTGCAACATGATTTCTCCCGTGACCTCAAGAACGAAAGTAACTACTTAGAAATGATAAACATGCTCAAGATCAGAGGGGTATTGAATAGCATAATGGATCTGAACATATAATCTTCCACCAAATAAACCATATAGTAATCAACTACAAGATGTAATCAACACTACTAGTCACCCACGGGCACCAATCTATAGTTTCGATACAAAGATTGAACGCAAGAGATGAACTAGGGTTTGAGAGGAGTTGGTGCTGTGAAGATGTTGATGAAGATAACCCTCCCCAAGATGCGAGAGTTGTTAGTGATTATGATGATGATGATTTCCCCCTCCGGGAGGGAAGTTCCCCCGGCGGAATTGCTCCGCCGGAGGGCAAAAGTGCTCCTGCCCAAGTTCCGCCTCGAGGCGGCAACGCTTCGTCCTGAATGTCCTCCCCTTATTTTTCTAGGTCAAAATGACTTATATACCAGAAGATGGGCATCGGAGGTGGGCCGAGGAGGGCAACACCCACCAGGGCACGCTTGGGCCTCCTGGCGTGCCCAGGTAGGTTGTGCCCACCTGGTGGCCCTCCTATGGTACTTATTTGCTCCAATATTCCTTAGATATTCCATAAAAAATCCTTGGGGAGTTTCAGCTCATTTGGAGTTGTGCAGAATAGGTAGCTTGACGTAGATTTTTCAGGTCCACATTTCCAGTTGCCAGAATTCTCCCCCTTGGTGCATACCTTGCATATTATGAGAGAAAAGGCATTAGAATTACTCCAAAAAGCATTATTATACATAAAACAACATAAATAACAGTAGGAAAACATGATGCGAAATGGACATATCATGACCCATGTACAATTTTCCACCCATTTTGCTTCACTGGGGCATGTGCTTGTAGTTCAAATTTGAATTATGGACTACATTAAATGCCTAGAAAACTCAATTAATATATAAAATGGCCAAACCAGGGTCGGGCCCATAGTGGTACTAAATGTGCAGCCCGCACAGGGCCCATCACTCTGGGGGGCCCTAATTTGTTTTATATAGGCCTAGTGAAAAAAGCGTAGCAACTGCCGCACTAGGCCGCTAGGTGTTGGAGTCGGGCCTGAGTCAAGCCATCAAGAGCTGCAACTCGTTGGCTCGTCGCTTGACTCAATCGATCTTTCAAAGAAAAAAGGAAACTACTTTCTAATGGTGAAAACTGGCCCATGGGTCTAAAAAAAGATCGCTATACCAGTCAATTGGGATCGCCTCAATCGGGAAACCAACAGGCCAACCACAGTCCCGTTAGCGCCGCTACAGGAGTCAGGAGACGAAGAAAAGGAGACGAGATCGTCTCGTCAGTCGTTGCCTTTGCCTCATTAGAGTGATCAGATTCAGGCCGCTGTCTGCTATGTCTCGAGCTTGCGTTGGTTTTCCCCGAAGAGGAGAGGATGATGCAGCACAGTAGCGTAAGAATTTCCCTCAGTTTTTGAGAACCAAGGTATCAATCCAGTAGGAGGTCACGCGCAAGTCCCTCGTACCTGCACAAAACGATAGCTACTCACAACCAACGCAATTAGGGGTTGTCAATCCCTTCACGGTCACTTACGAGAGTGAGATCTGATAGAGATAATATTTTTGGTATTTTTGGTATAAAGATGCAAAGTAGAAAGTAAAAGCAAAGCAAGTAAATAAAGTGATGGAGATCAATATGATGAGAATAGACCCAGGGGCCATAGGTTTCAATAGTGGCTTCTCTCAAGAGCATAAGTATTCTATGGTGGGTGAACAAATTACTGTTGAGCAATTGACAAAATTGAGCGTAGTTATGCGGTTATCTAGGTATAATCATGTATATAGGCATCACGTCCGAGACAAATATACCGAAACGATTCTGCATCTACTACTATTACTCCACTCATCGACCGCTATCCAGCATGCTTCTAGAGTATTAAGTTAAAAACAGAGTAACACCTTAAGCAAGATGACATGATGTAGAGGAATAAATTCATGCAATATGATAAATACCCCATCTTGTTATCCTCGATGGCAACAATACAATACGTGCCTTGCAACCCTTTCTGTCACTGGGTAAGGACACCGCAAGATTGAACCCAAAGCCATGCACTTCTCCCATTGCAAGAACTACCAATCTAGTTGGCCAAACCAAACGGATAATTCGAAGAGACTTGCAAAGATAACTCAATCATACATAAAAGAATTTAGAGAAGATTCAAATATTATTCATAGATAAGCTGGATCATAAACCCACAATTCATCGGTCTCAACAAACACACCGCAAAAAGAAGATTACATTGAATAGATCTCCATGAGAGAGGGGGGAACATTGTATTGAGATCCAAAAAGAGAGAAGAAGCCATCTAGCTACTAGCTATGGACTCGAAGGTCTGAAGTAAACTACTCACGCTTCATCAGAGGGGCTATGGTGATGATGTAGAATCCCTCCGTGGTGGATGCCCCCTCCGGCGGAGCTCCGGAACAGGCCCCAAGATGGGATCTCATGGATACAAAAGGTTGCGGCGGTGGAATTAGGTTTTTGGCTCCGTCTCCGGTCTATTGGGGGTACGTAGGTATATATAGGAGGAAGGAGTACGTCGGTGGAGCATCAGGGGGCCCACGAGGTAGGGGGGCGCGCCCAGGGGGGGAGGGGCGCCCTCCACCCTCGTGACCGCCTCTGGCGCTTCTTGGAGTAGGGTCCAAGTCTCCTGGATCACGTTCGGTGAGAAGATCACATTCCCGAAGGTTTCATTCCATTTGGACTCCGTTTGATATTCTGTTTCTTCGAAATACTGAAAAAGGCAAAAAACAGCAATTCTGGGCCGGGCCTCCGGTTAATAGGTTAGTCCCAAAAATAATATAAAAGTGGAAAATAAAGCCCATTATAGTCCAAAACAATAGATAAAATAGCATGGATCAATCAAAAATTATAGATACGTTGGAGACGTATCAGGCATCCCCAAGCTTAATTCCTGCTCGTCCTCGAGTAGGCAAATGATAAAAAAAAGAATTTTTGATGCGGATGATACTTTGGCATAATTTCAATGTAAATCTTCTTAATCATGGTATGAATATTCAGATCCGAAAGATTCAAGACAAAAGTTCATATTGACATAGAAATAATAATACTTCAAGCATACTAATCAAAGTAATCATGTCTTCTCAAAATAGCATGGCAAAAGAAAGTTCATCCCTACAAAATCATATAGTTAGGCTATGCTTCATTTTCGTCACACAAAGATGTTCCCAACTTCTATACCCCCGATGACAAGCCAAGCAATTGTTTCATACTTCAATAATCTCAAACTTTTTCAACCTTCACGCAATACATGAGCGTGAGCCATGGATATAGCACTATGGGTGGAATAGAATATGATGATGGGGATTGTGTGGAGAAGACAAAAAAAGAGAAAGTCTCACATCAACGAGGCTAATCAATGAGCTATGGAGACGCCCATCGATTGATATTAATGCAAGGAGTAGGGATTGCCATGCAACGGATGCACTAGAGCTATGAATGCTCAACAAAAGAAAACTAGTGGGTGTGCATCCAACTTGCTTGCTCATGAAGACCTAGGGCATTTTGAGGAAGCCCATCGTAGGAATATACAAGCCAAGTTCTATAATGAAAAATTCCCACTAGTATGAACAAGACAACTTATGAGACTCACTATATGAAAAACTTGGTGCTACTTTGAAGCACAATATATGAGACTCACTACATGAAGAACAAGGTGCTACTTTGAAGCACAAGTGTGGAAAAAGAGATAGTAGCATTGCCCCTTTTTTTGGGCCTTTCTCTTTTTTTGGGCCTTTCTTTTTTTGGCCTTTCTCTTTTTTTTGGGCAATGCTCTAATAATATTGATCATCACACTTCTATTGATTACAACATAAGGATTACAACTCGATACTAGAACAAGATATGACTCTATATGAATGCCTTCGGCGGTGTACCAGGATGGTGCAATGAATCAAGACTGACATGTATGGAAAATAATGCATGGTGGCTTTGCCACAAATATGATGTCAACTACAAGATCATGCAATGGCAATATGACAAAAGTAATGCATGTCACGATGATGATGGTGGAAGTTGCATGGCAATATATCTCGGAATGGCTATGGAAATGCCATGATAGGTAGGTATGGTGGCTGTTTTGAGGAAGATAAAAGGAGGTTTATGTGTGATAGAGCGTATCGTATCACGAGGTTTGGATGCATCGGCGAAGTTTGCGCCAACTCTCAAGGTGAGAAAGGGTAATGCACGGTACCGAAGAGGCTAGCAAAGGCGGAAAGGTGAGAGTGCGTATAATCCATGGACTCAACATTAGTCAAAAGAACTCATATACTTATTGCAAAAATTTAGAAGTCATCAAAAATTCAAATACTAAGTGCATGCTCCTAGGGGGATAGATTGGTAGGAAAAGACCATCGCTCGTCCCCGACTGCCACTCATAAGGATGCACAAGCCAGGTACACTTCATGTTTCAAATTTGTTACACAACTTTAACCATACGTGCATGCTACAGGATTTGCTAACTTCAACACAAGCATTTCTCAAATTCACAACTATTCAACTAGCACGACTTTGATATTATCACCTCCAAATCTCAAAACAATTATCAAGCATCAAACTTATCTTAGTATTCAACGCACTCAAAAGAAAGTTTCACATATCTTGAATACCAAGTATATTAACATTAAGCAAATTACCATGTTATTAACGACTCTCAAAATAATCTGAGTGAAGCATGAGAGATCAAGTTTCTTTAAAACAAATCCACCACCGTGCTCTAAAAGATCTAAATGAAACACTAGAGCAAAAATTATCACGCTCAAAAGGATATAAGTGAAGTACTATGAGCAAAACTATGAAGCTCAAAAGATATAAGTGAGGCACATAGAGTATTCTAACAAATTTCAATTCATGTATGGCTCTCTCAAAAGGTGTGTACAGCAAGGATGATTGTGGTAAACTAACAACCAAAGACACAAATAATACAAGACGCTCCAAGCAAAACACATATCATGTTGGTGAATAAAAATATAGCTCCAAGTAAATTACCGATGGAAGCGGACGAAAGAGGGGATGCCTTCCGGGGCATCCCCAAGCTTTGACTATTTGGTGTTTCCTTGGATTATCTTGGGGGTGCCATGGGCATCCCCAAGCTTAGGCTCTTGCCACTCCTTGTTCCATAATCCATCAAAAGAATTCACCCAAAACTTGAAAACTTCACAACACAAAACTCAACAGAAATCTCGTGAGCTCCGTTAGAGAAAGAAAACAAAAGACTACTTCAAGGTACTGTAATAAACTCATTCTTTATTTATATTGGTGTTAAACCTACTATATTCCAACTTCTCTATGGTTTATAAACTAATTTACTAGCCATAGATTCATCAAAATAAGCAAACAACACACGAAAAACAGAATCTGTTAAAAACAGAACAGTCTGTAGCAATCTGTAACTAACACAAACTTCTGGAACTCTAAAAATTCTACCAAAATAGTAAGTCCTGGAAAATTTGTTTATTGATCAGCAGCAAAAAGAATCAACGCAAAATCACGTTGCTTTGATTTATCATAACTAAATGTGTGCGTGCAAAGTTTCTGTTTTTCAGCAGATTCAAATCAACTATCATCGTAGGTTATCCTATAGGTCCTACTTGGCACAAACACTAACTAAAACATAAAACCACATCCAAACAGAAGGTAGATGGATTATTTATTACTAAACTGAAGCAAAAACAAAAAACACAAAATAAAATTGGGTCGCCTCCCAACAAGCGCTATCGTTTAACGCCCCTAGCTAGGCATAAAAGCAAGGATAGATCTAGGTGTTGCCATCTTTGGTAGGCAATCCATAAGTGGCTCTCATAATAGATTCATATGGTAATTGTATTTTCTTTCTAGGGAAGTGTTCCATACCCTTCTTTAATGTAAATTGGAATCTAATATTCCCTTCCTTCATATCAATAATTGCACCAATCGTTCTAAGGAAAGGTCTACCAAGAATAATAGGGCATGAGGGATTGCGATCTATATCAAGAACGATAAAATCTACAGGCACATAATTCCTATTTGCAACAATGAGCACATCATTAATTCTTCCCATAGGTTTTTAATAGTGGAATCCGCAAGATGCAAGTCTAGAGAGCAATCATCAAAATCACGGAAATCTAGCAAATCGCATAAAGTTTTGGGAATAGTAGAGACACTAGCACCCAAATCACACAAAGCATGAAACTCATAATTTTTAATTTTAATTTTAATGGTAGGTTTCCCACTCATCATTGAGTTTCCTAGGGATAGAAACTTTCAACTCAAGCCTTTCTTCATAAGATTGCATTAAGGCATCAACAATGTGTTCGGTAAAAGCCTTGTTTTGACTATAAGCATGAGGAGAATTTAGCACGGATGGCAAAAAGGAAATACAATCAATTAAAGAGCAATTTTCATAATTAAATTCCTTGAGATCCAAAATAGTGGGTTTAGCAATATCTTGATTTTTATTTCTTTCAATCCCACTTTTATCAATTTCATCATCAAGATCCAAAAACTCAGAATTCTTAGAACGCCTTCTAGGTAAAGGAAGATCATATTCAGTTTCATCAAGATTCATATTGCAAAACAAAGATTTGATAGGGGACACATCAATAACTTTTAGATCTTCATCTTGATTTTCATAAGAATTAGAAGAACACGCTTTAATAAAGGCATCTTTGGAAGCACGCATCCTAGCAGTTCTTTCTTTGCACTCATCAATGGAAATTCTCATGGCTTTGAGAGACTCATTGATATCATGCTTAGGAGGAATAGATCTAAGCTTTAAAGAATCAATCTCGAGAGAAATTCTATCAACGTTCCTAGCCAAATCATCAACTTTAAGCAATTTCTCTTCAAGCAAAGCATTAAAATTCTTTCGTGAATTCATAAACTCTTTAACACTACTCTCAAATTCAGAGGGCATCTTATTAAAATTTCCATAAGAGTTGTTGTAGGAATTTCCATAATTATTAGAAGGATTACTAGGATAAGGCCTAGAGTTAAAATTCCCTCTATACGCGTTGTTACCAAAACTATTCCTACCAATAAAATTCACATCCATAGATTCATATTATTCTCAAGCAAAGTAGATAAAGGCATATTATTAGGATCAGAAGAAACACTCTTAGCAAATAAATTCCTAAGTTCATCCATCTTTTCACTCAAAACATTGATTTCTTCTATAACATGCACCTTTTTATTAGTAGATCTTTCAGTATGCCATTGAGAATAATTAACCATAATATTATCTAGGAGTTTAGTAGCATCTCCTAAAGTGATTTCCATAAAAGTGCCTCCCGCGGCCGAATCTAAAAGATTTCTAGAAGCAAAATTAAATCCAGCATAATTTTTTTGTATAATCATCCACAAGTTCAAACCATGAGTAGGACAATTACGTAGCATTAATTTCATTCTCTCCCAAGCTTGTGCAATATGTTCATGATCAAGTTGCTTAAAATTGATAATATCGTTTCTAAGAGATATAATCTTAGCGGGAGGAAAATACTTAGAGATAAAAGCATCTTTGCACTTGTTCCAAGAAACAATACTGTTTTTAGGTGAAGATGAAAACCACGCTTTAGCACGATCTCTAAGCGAAAAAGGAAATAGCTTCAATTTAACGACATCATTATCGACATCTTTTTTCTTTTGCATATCACATAAATCAACGAAGCTATTCAGATGAGTAGCAGCATCTTCACTAGGAAGGCTGGCGAATTGATCTTTCATAACAAGATTCAACAAAACAGTATTGATTTCACAAGATTCAGTATTGGCAATAGGAGCAATTAGAGTGCTAATGAAATCATTATTATTGGTATTGGTGAAATCACACAATTTGGTAGCATCTTGAGCCATCACGACAAGCAAGCAAACTAACAGACGAGCAAACAAAAGAACGAGGAAAAGGCAACGAAAAGAGAGGAGGAGATTTGGGAAAGAGAGGGCGAATAAAATGGCAAGGGTGAAGTGGGGGAGAGGAAAACGAGAGGCAAATGGCAAATAATGTAATGCGAGAGATAGGGATTGTGATGGGTACTTGGTATGTTGACTTTTGCGTAATCCTCCCCGGCAACGGCGCCAGAAATCCTTCTTGCTATGTCTCGAGCTTGCGTTGGTTTTCCCCGAAGAGGAGAGGATGATGCAGCACAGTAGCGTAAGTATTTCCCTTAGTTTTTGAGAACCAAGGTATCAATCCAGTAGGAGGTCACGCGCAAGTCCCTCGTACCTGCACAAAACGATAGCTACTCGCAACCAACGCGATTAGGGGTTGTCAATCCCTTCACGGTCACTTACGAGAGTGAGATCTGATAGAGATAATATTTTTGGTATTTTTGGTATAAAGATGCAAAGTAGAAAGTAAAAGCAAAGCAGGTAAATAAAGTGATGGAGATTAATATGATGAGAATAGGCCCGGGGGCCATAGGTTTCACTAGTGGCTTGTCTCAAGAGCATAAGTATTCTACGGTGGGTGAACAAATTACTGTTGAGCAATTGACAAAATTGAGCATAGTTATGAGGTTATCTAGGTATGATCATGTATATAGGCATCACGTCCGAGACAAGTAGACCGAAACAATTCTGCATCTACTACTATTACTCCACTCGTCGACCGCTATCCAGCATGCATCTAGAGTATTAAGTTAAAAACAGAGTAACGCCTTAAGCAAGATGACATGATGTAGAGGAATAAATTCATGCAATATGATAAATACCCCATCTTATTATCCTCGATGGCAACAATACAATACGTGCCTTGCAACCCTTTCTGTCACTGGGTAAGGACACCGTAAGATTGAACCCAAAGCCATGCACTTCTCCCATTGCAAGAACTACCAATTTAGTTGGCCAAACCAAACGGATAATTCGAAGAGACTTGCAAAGATAACTCAATGATACATAAAAGAATTCAGAGAAGATTCAAATATTATTCATAGATAAGCTGGATCATAAACCCACAATTCATCGGTCTCAACAAACACACCACAAAAAGAAGATTACATCGAATAGATCTCCACGAGAGAGGGGGAGAACATTGTATTGAGATCCAAAAAAGAGAAGAAGCCATCTAGCTACTAGCTATGGACCCGAAGGTCTGAAGTAAACTACTCACACTTCATCGGAGGGGCTATGGTGATGATGTAGAAGCCCTCCATGGTGGATGCCCCCTCCGGCGGAGCTCCAAAACAGGCCCCAAGATGGGATCTCGTGGGTCACAATCGGTGAGAAGATCACGTTCCCGAAGGTTTCGTTCCGTTTGGACTCCGTTTGATATTCTATTTCTTCGAAATACTGAAAAAGGCAAAAAACAACAATTTTGGGCTGGGCCTCCGATTAACAGGTTAGTCCCAAAAATAATATAAAAGTGGAAAATAAAGCCCATTATAGTCCAAAACAATAGATAAAGTAGCTTGGAGCAATAAAAAATTATAGATACGTTGGAGACGTATCACTGTCGTTGCCTTCCTAGCTTCCTCAACTAATTTTCAGACTCATCGTCTCGTCGGATCAATCTGTGACCAACTGACTAACTTCAACCTCCAGGCGCTTAGTGAATCCTCCAGTTCCTACTCCTAAATTCTAATTCTTAATTTCCTAATTAACTTTTGACAGGGACCGTTACTTCATTAGAAATTTGTTCTTACCTCCTCAATTAAAGATCAAAATGTAGCAGTTCAACCCGACAGGACCCAAAACTAGGTGAGTTAGATGATTCGTCTAGTTGCAAAATATTGACTTTATGTTATCTACATTATAAAAAATTTCTATGAGATATGTATACATTATACTTGCTCGTTAGTTTTTCCCGCAAAAAGAATGCTCGTTAGTTTTTTTTGCGAGATAGGGCCCCAATTTTTGTTTCACACAGGGCCCCAGATTTTGCTTGCCCGGCCCTGGGCCAAATGATGAACGGTTTCAAATTTCAGCACGATGCTCATGTTATTCTATGTTACGTGTAGAAAACAAAATTCAAGGCGAGAAGAGGCAACGATTATCGTTTCGCCCACAAGAGGTTCATGTTTCCCTACCGGAAACATGAGGGTTGCGAGAAGCTTCAGTTTGTAAGAGGCTTGTAATATAGCTTGGCCCAAATTGGACAATTTTTTTCCCACGACATATATGTGCCATGTAGTGACACCATGCCAAGTTTTATGATTTACTAGTGAGTTTTGGATTTATGGAGATTTAAAAACCGAGATTTGCAATGTTTAAGGCCGAGCCAGGATGCCGAGACGGTTGAATTCATCCCCATTCCTTCCATGGGACCTAAACATGCACCCCAAGGACACATGTACGATTTTTCTAGCCATTTTGGTGCACTGGAGCATGTATTTGTAGTTTGGATTTGAATTATGGACATTAAATGCCTAGCAAACTCAATTAATGTATTAAAAAGGTCAAACGAACCTTGAATAATTTCAAAGTTCAGCCCGAATCTCCCGTTGTTCCATGTTGTGTGTAGAAGAAAATACAAGGCTAAAAGAGGGAGCGATTATCGTTTCACCCACAAGAGGACATGGTTCCCTATCGAAACCACGAGGGTTCTTGCGACAGGCTGTGGTTTGTAAGAGGTTTGTAATAAAGCTTGGCCCAAATTGGACAATGTTTTACCACAACATATATGTGCCATGACATGACACCATGCCAACTTTCATGATTTTCTGGTGAGTTTTGGATTTATGGTGATTTAAAAACCGAGATTCCAAATGTTTGAGGACGAGCCAGGACACCGGTATGGTTGTAGTTCATTCTCATTCCTTGCATGGGACCTAAACATGTACACAAGGACACATGTATGATTTTTCTAGCCATTTTGGTGAACTGGAGCATGTATTTGTAGTTCAGATTTGAATTATGGACATGAAATGCCTAGGAAACTCAATTAATGTATAAAAAGGCCAAACGAACCCTGAATAATTTTAAATTTCAGCATGGATATCCGGTCGTTCCATGTTGCCTGTAGAAGAAAATACAAGGCGAAAAGAGCAGTGATTATTATTTTGCCCACAAGGAGGACACGTTTCCCTAATGAAACCACGAGGCTTCTTGAGAGAAGCTCAGATTTGTAAGAGGCTTGTAGTAAAACTTGCCCCAAAAGGGGCACAACTTTTTCCTCAACATATATGTGCCATGTCGTGACACCATGCCAAGTTTCATGATTTTCGGGTGAGTTTTGGATTTACGGGGATAAACCGTGATTCTCATGAAATGTTTTCAAATAGCACACGGTTCACTCATGAAAGCCGTGTGCCTGCCAAACCGTGGCCGATGCCCTCCCTGCTGTGCGTGCGATCTGATTCATGCGTTCGGTTTGGCCAGAACCCAAACCCCACGGATCATACGCGTGCACCGTTGGATGCTCCCAAATCAAACGGCAATTCTCATCCCTTTTGACAGCACATGCAGTTCCGGTTGTGATTTATTTATATGGGTAAGCACTATGCGCATGCGTCGTGCTAGCTCACGCTTCATTCTCTACTAAGTTTTCCATATTCATGTCAAAAAAGTTTCCATATTAATGTTTTTATATATCCAAACATGCTAATGTTTCCCGCCACTCCTCCCATAGGTTTCCCGCCTCTTCTCCCATTGTTTTCCCGCTGCCAGTGTCAGTGCTCATAGAAGGCTAGGTGGCAACACACTGGCCATGTAATAGGGTGAACGTGCGTGATAGTAGGGAGTAGGTCCCATATGGTGACCGGCCTGAAATGCCTTAAAGGCAAGGAGGCAATTCCTATCAACAAGGGATGGCTTCCCATCTGCTAGCCTAGTCGAATAGAATGCAGAAGGTAAGCGTGCTCGGGCTGGAGTAGTCTAAGGATGGGTAACCTGGTGGAAGTTGCATATCTCAAGCTTCATTTAAACGCTATGATACGGTCATTATAGACATTTATCATCTAAATGTCTCTATAGTGACCTATCATGACGATTATAGAAACCTTGGGATCCCTGTTTTGCTAATTTATAGACTATGTTTTTTATTGTTTGATTTTTCTTCTAAAAAATCAAAGAATGATCAACATCTATAGGCACACACAAATTATCCCTTCGACCCAGCGCAGGAGAAGGGTTTACTCTTTGCTCCATGTGCTATGTTAGAGCAAATCAAGTTCAACACATGTGTTGGATCTCACCCGGCCCCTAACCCCCCACCCACCTCAAAGTTGCATCTTTAATCTGACCGCGGGGGTACGTTATTCAGTTTGTAATGTTACTGATGTAGTTGGTGCGCCCGGTCGAACTTGTGCTTTCGGGATTTGAACAAATCACACACCAAACACATACATTTTTTTCGGGCCGCATGTAGGGTATAGGGGGCGGGTGGTCTGATCGAGCATGTCTCCCTTGTGCGGTTTGTAGATGCTGCACATATATGTGGGCTCCCCGAGTTATATATCTATACCCCTATATAGTGTGCGAATAACTTTGAAAGATGGTCGTTGGATGAAGCCAATCCGATGGTGCAGAGATGGCAATGAAGGACATATGCCCTAGAGGCAGTAATAAAGTTGTTATTTTATATTTCCTTATTCATGATAAAGGTTTATTATTCATGATATAATTGTATTGATCGGAAACTTAAATACATGTGTGAAAACATAAACAAACACCGTGTCCCAAGTAAGCCTCTACTAGACTAGCAAATTTATCAAAGATGCACTACAAAAAAATACACTTCCATGATGATATGTGTTTGTCACAGTAGGTCACGTTTTCTGCCATGCATGTACATCCATGACGATTTTACGACAGAATCAAGATAGTCATACCTGTGCTATCGTAGAAGTGTTCCATGACATTACCAAAATTATCATCACGGAAGTGTCCACTTCCATGACGATAAATCACACGTCATAGAAGTGCTTTCATCAAGGGTGACCGACACATGGCATCCACCGTAACGGGACACCGTTAAGCTATCGGGTTTGGTTTTGGATCCGATAACCCGCTAACAGCCAGGACCAATGTCGATTTTCCACATGTAAAATTCTCATTGGCCGACGGAACCACGTGTCAGCTCCGCGTTGGCACATGTGTCACTCATCCAATGGGCAAGATGCGCCTATGATATGTTGGCACGTGGACCGGCCTAAAAGTGGCCCATAAAGATTAAATGGGTCGACCCAACTAAAGGCCCACAAGATTTTGCAGACCATAATGGGCTAGCCCAGCTAAAGGCCCACAAGATTTTGCGGACCATAATGGGCTGGCCCAGCTAAAGGCCCACGAGATTCACTGACCGTAATGGGCCCGCCAGCCCAGCTAAAGGCCCACAAGATTTTGAGGACACTAGTGGGCTGGCCCATTAATAGGTTGCCATGTTTTGGGCCAAATGCCGGCCCATTTTTGATCCGGTCCATTAACAGCCTGCCATGTTCCGGGCCTAATAAAGGCCCATATGAGATCCAGCCCATTAAAATCCTACCATGTTCTAGGCCAAATTATGGCCCAAATCAGATTTGGCCCTTTAAGAGGCTTTGGGCTAAATTCTGGCCCATATCAGATTCGGCCCGTCAACTGGACGCTATGCTTTTGGGCCCACTTTCTAAAGGCCCATTGATATTAGTTTCGGCTTGTTAAAGGCCCATTTAACATTTCGTCCCTATATTTATTTCGGCATGTTAAGAGCCCGTCATATAGCTGGGCCTAACTACAACCCGGTTTGCATCCCGCCTGCTCACAGCCGATAATCTGATTTGGCCAAACAAGGACCGAGACAATTTTGGCCTGTTAACGGCCCATGATGTGATTGGCACAATCATGGGCTGGGGTCTATTTCGGCCTGCTGCGGGCCCATGAGCTGTTCGCCACGTTTCATGCCCAACCTACTTTTCAGCCTCCTAAAAGCCCATTGAGTTTTCTTGTGAAAATAGGGCCGGCGGTTTACTCGGCCTACTAAAGGCCCGAATCTACTAGTGGGACAGTTTACATTTAGGCCTGTTAACGGACCAAGATGGCTGGGCCCATGATGTGGATCATACATAGTGATTTGCATGATGGCCCGATTATGTACCGTAATTTTACGGTTTGGCTGGTTTACTGCGAAGACATGATATATATACAATAAAATAATTGCAGCATCGTGAATAAGAAAAACCTAGACTATACAATAAAAAAATTACGAAATATTATATCCACTGGGCATCAAAGTTCGCCACTATGGTAATAAAGCACAAGCATACAACAGATTACATACACTGGGCATCAAAGATCGCCACCAGTGCAAATAAACACGCCGAGAAAATAATATACAAAACCGATAGCACTTCAATAGAGTTCAAGAAAGGTTAGCCCTGCTCAGGAGCTGTAGCGCAAGCAGCTGAGCAAGCTGATGAGACTGCGCTTGTTTGACACTTATATCCTCCTCACTCTGAAAGATAAACAAGCAGACAGATGACATGTTTTGCACATATAAGTATCAGTGCTGACAATTCATCACATTTCTTACTGACGAATAAAGTGACACAATTTAAAATAGCATTAACACAATATGGTATTGTTCAGGTCAAGACATGGCAGGAAATGACATTGTGAAGGAGTTGGCAGCTTCATGACACCACTGGATTACAGATCAAGAACTCATAAGTATCAATGGTTAGTGTGCTGTCAATTTATCCCATTTCAGATTGGCAAATAAAGAGACATTTTAAATAATAGTAGAATGATATGACATTGTTCATAGTTAAGACATTGCAGAATATGACATTGTGATGTAGTGGGTAGGTTCACCACACCACTGGATTACGGATCAAGAACATAAGCATACATGCAGTGCAAAAGAAGATCACTTGCTCTGTATAGTTTAATTTACATGGTATGAAGAAGGAACTTGGTTGTACAACTGAAAACTTAAATTGAGAAGGACAAACTTTTGTTTATTAACTACATAATAAACTTTAAACATTCAATTTGATGCAAACACCAAAAATAAATAGCTGTTGCAGTCATGCCTAACCAAATATACACAAAAAAGTTCGAAGACTTGAGAAGGACAAACTTACATTATTGGTGAAGACAGGCTCTATAAAGCCCTTGTCCATGCTGATGGGGGTGGGGGGGGGGGCAATTCAAGAAGTTTACCACAGAATCTTCTTCATAAGCATTGTCTTTATTCTACATTTTGTTAAGAGTAAATATAGATGTGATAATATAAGAAAAAATAGAGAATATTCAATATAATATGAAGTGTGATGCTACATAACCAAGTAGCTATAAATGTAAGTACAATGATACAGGCAAAAGGTACAACCAAGAGCAATGCAGAGCTAAACTTCTTCAGTACCATCGGTGTTATCCAACCTTATGGTAAGAGTAAATATAGATCTGATGTGTAGAAGATGGAGGGCAAAGGAAAATAAGCTGCAGAGTGATGGTACATGAACAACTACCTGTCAATATAAGTACATTGATAAAGGACAATAGGTACTTACAAGAACAATTGATCAGATAATTTGGGGAGAACAATTGATAAGCAAGCTATCATGCATACTGCTGTCACATAATGAACTAGTTATGTATGCAAGTACAATGATACAGGACAACATGTACTAACAAGAGCAAAGCGGCGGGCAACATATTTGTGATATCCGGCCGTTCTTTTCAAACCAGAATTCTTCTTCGAGCAGATTTCCGACAAAAAAGATCCGTAAGACACATGCGGAAAAGTAGAAGTTCAAATTGTCATGTGATATCATAGACAGTACCTCATCCTGGGAACGAGACCAGTGCATAACAAGGTTTTTCCATTCAATGTATTATAAATTTAGCACAAGAGACTTCACTAGAAATTCGTTTATAGACTTGCTATCAAAGTGTGATTTCCTCAGGTAACACCGATACTACTGCAATGCTTCCTTGAAAAGCGCAAGCAAGCTTTGCTCGTCATGACTATCCAGATTGACCCTCGCCTACTTACAACAATGTAATGTAAATCATTGATGTGTTCAATCAGCAGAAAACATGAAAATAATCACCATGAATAATAGCACTTACACGTAAGGGGGACAGGAAGCTGTGAAAATGGTGTTTGTCTTCACTATAATCTTCCCATGATGGGAATATATGCACGTAGTCCCTAACAACATTGAAAGCATTTTCTTTTAAATTGGGAATAACTGGAATAGGGTTCCAATCTGTAGGAATTGGCCGTCTCTGCAGTTGGGATAGGTCTTCGGCCGGTGGACTTGCTGTACTTTTTGCTGGAGTGGGATTTTTCTGTGGTACGACTGGTGCTATGGCAACTGAAATCGGCATACCTTTTGCTAGAGCGCAGGTCCTGTCTGGTGGAGCTAGTGGTGTGGCCAGTGAAGTATGGGTACAGTCTGCTGGAGTCGGTCCTATGTTTTGTGTCACTGGTTGTACAACCAATATAAGTGGAGTGTTGTCTGATTTATTCAGCACCACCATGTTTTTCAAGGACTTTGCTGGTGCTCCTTCAGGTTCGGCAATCACCCTCTTCCTTTTTGATGTCTGATGCACAAGAACAACATTTGAGTGAAAAAACATGGTATGATGACCGATGGAATATGTATTGATAATGGATGGGCATGGCATCTCGACATATATAATGAGTAAACTAAGCAGATGGCGGTGCAACAAAGTACAAGAAATGCAAGACAACATATGCAAGATACGTGCAATCAATAAAACCTTGCCAAATTAAAACAGGACAGGCCATCTGCCTTTGACTCCTCGAGGTTAGAATAGTCATTAGGATCATATTCTGAACAAGAATCTACATGTGGGGAGCGTATGAGTTTCATTGCATCCAGAATGGCACTCAACGCCTTAGTGCCAATTTTTTAAGTCATTGCAGTGTTCCACAATATTCTTCTGATGCGAGGGTTCCGATATTCATTGTAATTACGTATAATATCTGAGAACCATGAAAACATAAATAGTAGTGAGATTATCTTTGTAATGCAGAGGATATTCTAATATAGGGGCGCCCCTGTAATCCCTTGTGTGCTATCACTGGATTCTAATGAGAGCTCTTATGTGTGCTGTAATATCGTGCGTGCATTAATATAATATCGTGCATGCATTAATATAATCTGGCGCAAGTACACAAAAAATAGGCTCCAGAAGTAAGGATAGTTGGTAGATGATAGGTTCATAATATACTGTATAGAGAGTTTATTGCCAAACCACGATAGCAAGAGCACACAACAACTAGGCAGATCATAGTGTACACAAAAGGGTACACCATAACCACGATATATAAATCGGGAAAGTGGAACTGGCTGGAAAATACGGAGTTGTATTGCTGCTACTAATTAAAATCCTATCGATCACGTACATGCCAGCTCTATCAGCTGTTGACTACAGATGTCCCTGCTCCCCTTCCTGACAAGGAACATACTATACGTACTATACATACTAAATACAGAATAACAAAAGAGGAACATGTTAAAGAACAGAAGAGGAAGCATATTCTTGAGGTTCCGCTTCATTGCATACAATGTTGGTTGCCCACTCATGATGAATCACAACACCCAAAGAAATGCAATTCCATGTAGTCTCTCTATATGTGGCCACATGCATTTGGAAAATCAAGTGGGAGCATTACCTGACCAATTAAATGTGTGTCTATTAATTAATATCAGTATCATATCACAATTCGTATTGAATAAGTAAGCTTTGGACTTATGATTGTTGTGTTTAGCTTCAAGAGTGGACTGCTGCTAGTGCGACACAAAGCAGCTACACAAATCATAGTGTAGATATAACGGGAAAACCGTAAGAATCAGAGTAAAATCAGCAAAGTGGAACTTGCTGGAATATATGTGCTAGTATTGCCACTACGGCTAGAAAGGCTTCGGATACCATCTCTCTTCAACTGAAGGTGCGGTGCTGTTAATATCAATGTAACTCTCAAAGGCGACACAACTTCCTGCATTTCCTTGCTATTCTTATAGGATTCAAGTGGGCAGGCCACTACAAATCCTATTCGTATGTTTACAAAATCCTACGAATCAAAGAGGCCCGAAGAGTTCAAAGTGTCCATCACAACCGACCGTATAGACCTCTACACTGCAAATATCCCTGCTCATCTTCACTACAAGGAACATACTGTACTACTATCATACTCCCTCCATTCCAAAATATAAGTCTTTGTAGAGATTTCCACTATGGATCACATACAGATACATTTTAGAGTGTAGATTCACTCATTTTGCTCCATATGTAGTCCATGGTGGAATCTATACAAAGACTTGTATTTAGGAACAGAGAGAGTACTTATTAAAGAAGAACGGAAGAGGACCATGCTAAAGAAGAGCAATCAGATTTTGGATAATAAAATGTTCGTTGCACAGTGCCCACACATGGTAAACTAGAGCACATTAAGAATGCAACTCCCTGCTGTATCTCTATATGTGGTGCACGTGCTTTTCGAAAGTAAAGTAGGAACATTAGCTGACCAAGTAAATGTCATCTGTTTTAGTAATATCAGCATCATATCAGATTCGTATTTGAGCAACAAGTTTGGAATTATAAGTGGCACGTTGTTTAGCTTGATGGATTCAGGAGCAGTGCTAAGCAGGTACGATGATGGTACTGAATATAAAGGCATGTCTGCATGCAAGTCGCGTGACTTTTGTCATTTGGGTCAGTCGACCATTTCAGGCGGTTGGATGAAGATCCTACATCTCCTAACCCTTCTTCTTCCTCGTCTCTGATTCTTCCCATACAGAACACCGCACGGGCCACCAGACGAACCACCGACCCCCACCGCCTCTGTTCCTCCGCCACCCCCACCCCCACCCCCGCCCCCACCCACATGGAGTTTTCTTCATTCGTCGACCCCCCCCACAACCACCGTCCCCACCCGAGCCCCTTCCTTTGCACCGGCGAACTCCGGCTAGCTCTGAAAAATCGACTGACCCAATTTTGAAATTTATTCTACTGTCATTTAACTAGTGTGGAATATAAAAGGAGAAACCATAAGCATTGCGAGTATAGTGTTGAGCGTGCCATGGCGGATCTGAAGGTGCAAACTGGACAAAGGCAACTTTGCAACCAATGTTTGCTTTAAACTAGCAAGTAAGTGATGGACAAGAAATCAGAGTAAACCAGTGGCGATCTATTTTCTTGCTGCGATAAATAAGTTGAGCAGATACGAAAGAGTACCGCCTTTGGTGTGGCGCCGTGTATGCATTTGCTGAGAATTTGACGGTGCTGGGGTAGCGATAGCTGTCGGTGATACGTATCCAACGTATCTATGATTTTTTATTGTTCCATGCTATTATATTATCCATCTAGGATGTTTTATATGCATTTATATGCATTTATATGCTATTTTATATGATTTTGGGACTAACCTAACCTAGAGCCCAGTGCCAGTTTCTGTTTTTTCCTTGTTTTTGAGTTTTACAGAAAAGGAATACCAAACTGAGTCCATTTGATGTGCCACTTTTTGATGATTTTTTATGGACCAAAAGAAGCCCCTGGAGTGAAAGAGTTGGGCTAGAAGAGTCCCGGGCTGCCCACGAGGGTGGGGGGCGAGCCGACCCCCTAGGCGCGCCTCCTGCCTCGTGGATAGCCCGGAGACCCCCCTGACGTGAGACCTACACCAAAAATTCCTATAAATACCAAAAATATCCAGGAACACAATAGATCGGGAGTTTCGCTGCAATAAGCCTATGTAGCCACCAAAAACCAATCGGGACCCTGTTCCGGCACCCTGCCGGAGGGGAGATCCCTCACCGGTGGCCATCTTCATCATCCCGGCGCTCTCCATGATGAGGAGGAAGTAGTTCACCCTCGGGGCTGAGGGTATGTACCAGTAGCTATGTGTTTGATCTCTCTCTCTCTCTCTCATGTTCTTGAGGTGATACGATCTTGATGAAGGAAATATGCCCTAGAGGCAATAATAAAGTTATTATTTATTTCCTTATTTCATGATAAATGTTTATTATTCATGCTAGAATTGTATTAACCGGAAACATAATACATGTGTGAATACATAGGCATACATAGTGTCACTAGTATGCCTCTACTTGACTAGCTCGTTAATCAAAGATGGTTAAGTTTCATAACCATAAACATGAGTTGTCATTTGATTAACGGGATCACATCATTAGGAGAATGATGTGATTGACTTGACCCATTTCGTTAGCTTAGCACTTGATCGTTTAGTATGTTGCTATTGCTTTCTTCATGACTTATACATGTTTCTATAACTATGAGATTATGCAACTCCCGTTTACCGGAGGAACACTTTGAGTGCTACCAAACGTCACAACGTAACTGGGTGATTATAAAGGTGCTCTACAGGTGTCTCTGAAGGTACTTGTTGGGTTGGTGTATTTTGAGATTAGGATTTGTCACTCCGATTGTCGGAGAGGTATCTCTGGGCCCACTCGGTAATGCACATCACTATAAGTCTTGCAAGCATTGTAACTAATGAGTTAGTTACAGGATGATGTATTATGGAACGAGTAAAGAGACTTGCTGGTAACGAGATTGAACTAGGTATTGAGATACCGATGATCGAATCTCGGGCAAGTAACATACCGATGACAAAGGGAACAACGTATGTTGTTATGCGGTTTGACCGATAAATATCTTCATAGAATATGTGGGAGCCAATATGAGCATCCAGGTTCCACTATTGGTTATTGATTGGAGACATGTCTCAGTCATGTCTACATAGTTCTCGAACCGGTAGGGTTCGCACGCTTAAAGTTCGATGACGGTTATATTATGAGTTTATGTGTTTTGATGTACCAAAGGTAGTTCGGAGTCCCGGGTGAGAACGGGGACATGACGAGGAGTCTCGAAATGGTCGAGACGTAAAGATCGATATATTGGACGACTATATTCGGACATCGGAACGGTTCCGAGTGATTCGAGTATTTTTCGTAGTATCGGAGAGTTACGAGAATTCGCCGGGGAGTATATGGGCCTTATTGGGCTTTAGGGAAAAGAGAGAGGGGAGGTTGTGCGCCCCCCAATGCTTAGTCCGAATTGGACTAGGGGGAGGGGCGGCGCCCCCTCCTTCCTTCTCTTCTCTTTTCCCTTTCCTTCTCTCCTACTCCTACTACTTGGAAGGGCTCCTAGTTCTACTAGGAAAGGGGGAATCCTACTCCCGGTGGGAGTAGGACTCCCCTAGGGCGCGCCATAGAGAAGGCCGACCCTGCCCCTCCTCCACTCCTTTATATACGGGGAGGGGGGCACCCCTTGGAGAAACAACAATTGATCCCTTGGATCTCTTAGCCGTGTGCGGTGCCCCCCTCCATGATAATCCACCTCGACAATATCGTAGCAGTGCTTAGGCGAAGCCCTGCATCGGTAGAACATCATCATCGTCACCATGCCGTCGTGCTGATGGAACTCTCCCTCGAAGCTCGGCTGGATCGGAGTTCGAGGGACGTCATCAAGTTGAACGTGTGCAAGAACTCGGAGGTGTCGTGCTTTCGGTGCTTGATCGGTCGGGCCGTGAAGACGTACGACTACATCAACCGCGTTGGGCTAACGCTTCCGCTTTCGGTCTACGAGGGTACCTAGACACACTCTCCCCTCCCGTTGCTATGCATCACCATGATCTTGCGTGTGCGTAGGAATTTTTTTGAAATTACTACGTTCCCCAACAGTGGCATCCGAGCCTAGGTTTTATGCGTTGATGTTATATGCACGAGTAGAACACAAGTGAGTTGTGGGTGATACAAGTCATACTGCTTACCAGCATGTCATACTTTGGTTCGGCGGTATTGTTGGATGAAGCAGCCCGGACCGACATTACACATACGCTTACGCGAGACTAGTTCTACCGATGTGCTTTGCACACAGGTGGCTGGCGGGTGTCAGTTTCTGCAACTTTAGTTGAACTGAGTGTGTCTACGCCCGGTCCTTGAGAAGGTTAAAACAACACTAACTTGACGAACTATCATTGTGGTTTTGATGCGTAGGTAAGAACGGTTCTTGCTCAGCCCGTAGCAGCCACGTAAAACTTGCAACAACAAAGTAGAGGACGTCTAACTTGTTTTTGCAGGGCATGTTGTGATGTGATATGGTCAAGACGTCATGCTATATTTTATTGTATGAGATGATCATGTAACCGAGTTATCGGCAACTGGCAGGAGCCATATGGTTGTCGCTTTATTGTATGCAATGCAATCGCCCTGTAATTGTTTTACTTTATCACTAAGCGGTAGCAATAGTCGTAGAAGCAATAGTTGGCGAGACGACAACGATACTACGATGAAGATCAAGGTGTCGCGCCGGTGACGATGGTGATCATGACGGTGCTTCGGAGATGGAGATCACAAGCACAAGATGATGATGGCCCTATCATATCACTTATATTGATTGCATGCGATGTTTATCTTTTATGCATCTTATCTTGCTTTGATTGATGGTAGCATTATAAGATGATCTCTCACTAAATATCAAGATAAAAGTGTTCTCCTGAGTATGCACCGTTGCCAAAGTTCGTCGTGCCTAGACACCATGCGATGATCGGGTGTGATAAGCTCTACGTCCATCTACAATGGGTGCAAGCCAGTTTTGCACACGCAGAATACTCAGGTTAAACTTGACGAGCCTAGCATATGCAGATATGGCCTCGGAACACTGAGACCGAAAGGTCGAGCGTGAATCATATAGTAGATATGATCAACATAGTGATGTTCACCATTGAAAACTACTCCATTTCACGTGATGATCGATTATGGTTTAGTTGATTTGGATCATGTGATCACTTAGATGATTATAGAGATGTCTATCTAAGTGGGAATTCTTAAGTAATATGATTAATTGAACTTAAATTTATCATGAACTTAGTCCTGGCAGTATTTTGCAAATTATGTTGTAGATCAATAACTTGCGTTGTTGCTTTCATATGTTTATTTTGATATGTTCCTAGAGAAAACTGTATTGAAAGATGTTAGTAGCAATGATGCAGATTGGATCTGTGATCTGAGGATTGTCCTCATTGCTGCACAGAAAAAATTATGTTTGTGATGCACCACTAGGTGACGAACCTATTGCAGGAGCAGATGCAGACGTTATAAACGTTTGGCTAGCTCAATACGATGACTACTTGATAGTTTAGTGCACTATGCTTAACAGCTTAGAATCGGGACTTCAAAGACGTTTTGAATGTCATGGGCCATATGAGATGTTCCAGGAGTTGAAGTTGATATTTCAAGCAAATACCCGAGTTGAGAGATATGAAGTCTCCAACAAGTTCTATAGCTAAAAGATGGAGGAGAATTGCTCAACTAATGAGCATGTGCTCAGATTGTCTGGGTACTACAATCACTTGAATCAAGTGGGAGTTAATCTTCCAGATAAGATAGTGATTGACAAAGTTCTCTAGTCACCATCACCAAGTTAGTAGAACTTCGTGATGAACTATAGTATGCAAAGGATGACGAAAACGATTCCCGAGCTCTTCGCGATGTTGAAATCAACGAAGGTAGAAATCAAGAAAGAGCATCAAGTGTTGATGATTAACAAGACCACTAGTTTCAAGAAAAGGGCAAATGGAAAGAAAGGGAAACTTCAAGTAGAATGGCAAGCAAGTTGTCACTCCCGTGAAGAAGCCCAAAGCTGAACCAAAGCCTGAAATCGAGTGCTTCTACTACAAAGGAAATGGTCACTGGAAGCGGAAATGCCCTGAATATTTGGTGGATAAGAAGGATGGCAAAGTGAACAAGGGTATATTTGATATACATGTTATTGATGTGTGCCTTACTAGTGTTTATAGTAGCCCCTGAGTATTTGATACTTGTTCGGTTGCTAAGATTAGTAACTCGAAACAGGAGTTATAGAATAAACAGAGACTAGTTGAAGGGGAAGTGACGATGAGTGTTGGAAGTAGTTTCAAGATTGATATGATCATTATCACACACTCCCTATACTTTCAGGATTAGTATTAAACCTAAATAAATGTTATTTGGCGTTTGCGTTGAGCATGAATATGATTTGATCATGTTTATTGCAATACGGTTATTCATTTAAAGTTAGAGAATAATTGTTGTACTATTTACATGAATAAAACCTTCAATGGTCATACACCCAATGAAAATAGTTTGTTGGATCTCGATCATGGTGATACACATATTCATAATATTGATGCCAAAAGATGCAAAGTTAATAATGATAGTGCAACTTATTTGTGGCACTGCTGTTTGGGTCATATCGGTGTAAAGCGCATGAAGAAATTCCATAAAGATGGATTTTCGGAATCACTTGGTTATGAATCATTTGATTCTTGCGAACCGTGCCTTTTGGGCAAGATGACTAAAACTCCGTTCTTCAGAACAATGGAACGAGCTACTGACTTGTTGGAAATAATACATACCGATGTATGCGGTCCAATGAGTGTTGATGCTCGTGGCGGGTATCGTTATTTTCTAACCTTCACAGATGATTTGAGCAGATATAAGTATATCTACTTGATGAAACATAAGTCTGAAATATTTGAAAGGTTCAAAGAATTTCAGAGTGAAGTGGAAAATCATCGTAACAAGAAAATAAAGTTTCTGTGATCTAATCGCAAGACGAATATTTGAGTTACGAGTTTGGTCTTCAACTAAAATAATGTGGAATAGTTTCACAAACTCATGCCACCTAGAACACCACAACGTAATGGTGTGTACGAACATCATAACCACACTTTATTAGATATGGTGCGATCTATGATGTCTCTTACGATTTACCATTATCATTTTGGGGTTATGCATTAAAGACAGCTGCATTCACTTTAAATAGGGCACCATCAAAATCCGTTGAGATGACGCCTTATAAATTGTGGTTTGGCAAGAAACCAAAGTTGTTGTTTTTAAAGTTTGGGGCTGCGATGCTTATGTGAAAAAGCTTCAACCTGATAAGCTCGAACCCAAATCGGAGAAATGTGTCTTCATAGGATACCCAAAGGAAACTGTTGGGTACACCTTCTATCACAGATCCGAAGGCAAGATATTTGTTGCAAAGAATGGATCCTTTCTAGAGGAGGAGTTTCTCTCGAAAGAAGTGAGTGGGAGGAAAGTAGAACTTGATGAGGTAACTATACCTGCTCCCTTATTGGAAAATAGTTCATCACAGAAACCGGTTCCTGTGACGACTACACCAATTAGTGAGGAAGCTAATGATGATGATCATGAAACTTCAGAGCAAGTTACTACAGAACCTCGTAGGTCTTCCAGAGTACGGTCCGCACCAGAGTGGTACGGTAATCCTATTCTGGAAGTCATGTTACTAGACCATGATAAACCTACAAACTATGAGGAAGCGATGATGAGCCCAGATTCCGCGAAATGGCTGAGGCCATGAAATCTGAGATAGGATCCATGTATGAGAACAAAGTGTGGACTTTGGTGGACTTGCCCGATGATCTTCAAAGCCATAGAAAATAAATGGATCTTCAAGAGGAAGATGGATGTTGATAGTAGTGTTACTATCTACAAAGCTCGACTTGTCGCAAAAAGGTTTTCGACAAGTTCAAGGTGTTGACTACAATGAGATTTTCCCAACTGTAGCGATGCTTAAGTCTGTCCGAATCATGTTAGCAATTGCCACATTTTATGAAATCTGGCAAATGGATGTCAAAATTGCATTCCTTAATGGTTTTCTTAAAGAAGAGTTGTATATGATGCGACCAGAAGGTTTTGTCAATCCTAAAGGTGCTAACAAAATGTGCAAGCTCCAGCGATCCATCTATGGACTAGTGCAAGCATCTCGGAGTTGGAATATACGCTTTGATAAGTTGATCAAAGCATATAGTTTTATACGGACTTGCAGTGAAGCCTGTATTTACAATGAAGTGAGTGGGAGCACTACAGCCTTTCTGATAAGTATATGTGAGTGACATATTGTTGATCAGAAATGATGTAGAATTTTTCTGGAAAGCATAAAGAAGTGTTTGAAAGGAGTTCTTTAAAAGAAAGACCTCAGTAAAGCTACTTACATATTGAGCATCAAGATATATTGAGATAGATCAAGATGCTTGATAAGATTTTCAATGAGTACATACCTTGACAAGATTTTGAAGTAGTTCAAAATGGAACAGTCAAAGAAAGTGTTCTTGCCTGTGTTGCAAAGGTGTGAAATTGAGTAAGACTCAAATCACGACCTCGGCAGAAAATAGAAAGAGAATGAAAGTCATTCCCTATGCCTCAGTCATAGGTTCTATAAAAGTATGCCATGCTATGGACCAGACCTATTGTATACTCTGCCCTGGTTTGGCAAGGGAGTACAATAGTGATCTAGGAGTAGATCACTGGACATTTGTCAAAATTATCCTTAGTGGAATAAGGATATGTTTCTCGATTATGGAGGTGACAAGAGGTTCGTCGTAAAGGGTTACGTCGATGCAAGTTTTGACACTGATCCAGATGACTCTAAGTCTCAATTGGATACATATTGTAAGTGGGAGCAATTAGCTAGAGTAGCTCCATACAGAGCATTGTAGACATAGAATATTTTGCAAAATACATACGGCTCTCAATGTGACAGACCCGTTGACTAAACTTCTCTCACGAGCAAAACATGATCACACCTTAGTACTCTTTGGGTGTTAATCACATAGCGATGTGAACTAGATTATTGACTCTAGTAAACCCTTTGGGTGCTGGTCACATGACGATATGAACTATGGGTGTTAATCATATACAGATATGGATATTGGTGTTAAATCACATGTCGATGTGAACTAGATTATTGACTCTAGTGTAAGTGGGAGACTGAAGGAAATATGCCCTAGAGGTAATAATAAAGTTATTATTTATTTCCTTATTTCATGATAAATGTTTATTATTCATGCTAGAATTGTATTAACCGGAAACATAATACATGTGTGAATACATAGACATACGTAGTGTCACTAGTATGCCTCTACTTGACTAGCTCGTTAATCAAAGATGGTTAAGTTTCCTAACCATAGACATGAGTTGTCATTTAATTAACGGGATCACATCATTAGGAGAATGATGTGATTGACTTGACACATTCCGTTAGCTTAGCACTTGATCGTTTAGTATGTTGCTATTGCTTTCGTCATGACTTATACATGTTTCTATAACTATGAGATTATGCAACTCCCGTTTACCGGAGGAACACTTTGTGTGCTACCAAACATCACAACGTAACTGGGTGATTATAAAGGTGCTCTACAGGTGTCTCCGAAGGTACTTGTTGGGTTGGCGTATTTCGAGATTAGGATTTGTCACTCCGATTGTCGGAGAGGTATCTCTGGGCCCACTCGGTAATGCACATCACTATAAGCCTTGCAAGCATTGTAACTAATGAGTTAGTTACAGGATGATGTATTACGGAACGAGTAAAGAGACTTGTCGGTAACGAGATTGAACTAGGTATTGAGATAATCTCTTCGTTTGTTCTCCGCTATTAGTGACTTTGGAGTGACTCTTTATTGCATGTTGAGGGATAGTTATATGATCCAATTATGTTATTATTGTTGAGAGAACTTGCACTAGTGAAAGTATGAACCCTAGGCCTTGTTTTCTACCATTGCAATACCGTTTATGCTCACTTTTACCACTTGTTACCTTGATGTATATTTTCAGATTGCAAATACTCATATCTACCATCCATATTGCACTTGTATCACCATCTCTTTGCCGAACTAGTGCACCTATACAATTTACCATTGTATTGGGTGTGTTGGGGACACAAGAGACTCTTTGTTATTTGGTTGCAGGGTTGCTTGAGAGAGACCATCTTCATCCTACACCTCCCACAGATTGATAAACCTTAGGTCATCCACTTGAGGGAAATTTGCTACTGTCCTACAAACCTCTGCACTTGGAGGCCCAACAACGTCTACAAGAAGAAGGTTGTGTAGTAGACATCAGTTAGTGATACGTCTCCAACGTATTTATAATTTATGAAGTATTCATGCTATTATATTATCCATCTATGATTTTTGGGACTAACCTATTAACCTAGAGCCCAGTGCCAGTTTCTGTTTTCTCCTTGTTTTTGAGTTTTACAGAAAAGGAATACCAAACAGAGTCCAATTGACGTGCCAATTTTTGAGGATTTTTGATGGACCAAAAGAAGACCACGGAGCATCAGAGTTGGTCCAGAAGAGTCCCAGGCTGCCCACGAGAGTGGGGGGCGCGCCCACCCCCCTAGGGCGCGCCCCCCTATCTCGTGGACAGCCCGGAGACCCCCCTGACGTGAAACCAACGCCAAAAATTCCAATAAATACAGAAAACTTCGGGAAATAACCTAGATCGGAAGTTCCACCGCCGCAAGCCTCTGTAGCCACGAGAAATCAATCTAGGCCCTCTCCGGCACCCTGCCAGAGGGGGCCATCATCACCGGAGGCCATGGAGGAGGATCTCGGAGGGGCCATCATCGCCATGAAGGCCAAGGACCAGAGGAGGAAAGCCATGGAGGATGAAGCACGAGGGGGAGAACCTCTCCTCCTCTCTCTTGGTGGCACCGGAGTGCTATCGGGAGGGGAATCATCGCCGCGGTGATTGTCTTCATCAACATCACCATCATCATCACCATCCTCATCTCTTTTACGCGGTCCACTCTCCAACACCCCACTGTAATCCCTACTTGAACATGGTGCTTTATGCCGCATATTATGATTCAATGATGTGTTGCCATCCTATGATGTTTTGAGTAGATATCTTTTGTCCTTGGGTTGATTGATGGTGTAGATTGGTACGAGTTGTATGTTTTATCTTGGTGTTGTCCTATGGTGCCCTCCATGTCGCGCAAGCATGAGGGATTCCCGATGTAGGGTGTTGCAATACATTCATGATTCGCTTATAGTGGGTTGGTGAGTGACTGAAACACAAACCCGAGTAAGGGGTTGTTGCGTATGGGAATAAAGAGGACTTGATGCTTTAATGCTATGGTTGGGTTTTACCTTAATGATCTTTAGTAGTTGCAGACGCTTGCTAGAGTTCCAATCATAAGTGCATATGATCCAAGTAGAGAAAGTATGTTAGCTTATGCCTTTCCCTCATATGAAATTGCAATGACGACTATCGGTCTTGTTAACAATTGCCTAGGACAATTCCGCACACCAATCCATCATTATTCTACACTCGCTATTTATATTATTTAGTAATATATTCTAACTTTATGATAACAGCACCTACTTTTATATTTTAGCTCTCCGATATCATACAAAGTTATCCTCTTCATACCCACATCGTAGTTTTATTTCTCGTTTCTAGTTGGAAGCAAACGTTCGGTGTACGGAAAGTCGTATCAGTGGCAAATAGGGCTTGAGAGAATATTGATCTTACGTTTAGCTCCTTGTGGGTTCGACACTCCATACTTATCACTTCCACCTTTGGAAATTGCTACGATGATTCCCTGCACTTGGGGATTATCAAGCTCTTTTCTGGCGCCGTTGCCGGGGAGCAATAGCGTGGGGTTGATATTCTCGTGTGTGCTTGTTTGCTTTCTTCACTAAGTAGATTTTGTTTTTCCTTTTTGTTTCTGTTTAGTTGTGGGTGAAACATACAAAAAAAATTAAAGAATGAAAATACCAAAAAATATTTACTTGCCTCTCATGCCTAAAAAAGTCTTTGAAAAAGAGAAGTGATTGGAAAGTTATGCATTGAAGAAGTGAGGGTCGACCTTGAGCACTTGTGTTCATGCTCACGGAAACAATGTAGAAATTTTCATGGAAGTTTCTCTGTAAATAATTATCCCCTTGTATATATCCTTTGTATTATAAAAAATAATGAGCCAAGCTTTGGTTTTAGTATGATAAGATTGCATGCTTACTATGTGCAGAACAAAAACAAAAACTTTGTCTGTAGTGCATGAATTTACATTTTTTACTGGAAAGTCAAATGGGTTTGAAACTTTTTGCACATTACTTCTGTACAAATTGTCAAATTTATTTGATAATTTTAGGAGTTACATAAGTTTACTAAACTTCCATATTACTACAGACTGTCCTATTCTTGACAGATTCTGTTTTTCGTGTGTTGTTTGCTTATTTTGATGCATCTATGGCTAGTATGTAAGGGTATGAACCATAGAGAAGTTGGAATACAGTAGGTTTAACACCAATATAAACAAATAATGAGTTAATTACAGTACCTTAAAGTGGTAGTTTGCTTTATTACACTAACGGATCTCACAAGTTTTTGTTTAAGTTTTTGTGAATGAAGTGTTTGAAGAACGAGGAGTTACCCATGTGAGAAGAATAAAGAGAGACAAGATTTCAAGCTTGGGGATGCCCAAGGCACCCCAATTAAATATTTCAAAGGATACTCAAGCATCTAAGCTTGGGGATGCCCTGGTTGGCATCCCATCTTTCTTCTTCAACAAATATCGGTATACCTCGGTTTTTGTTTTGTTCACATGATTTGTGTCCTTTGTTTTTTTTTCTTTAAGAATCATGCTAGTATGATATAGCTCTTCATTGATTTATAGAATACTTCATGTGCTTCACTTATATCTTTTAAGTATGATCTTATAGAATTGCTCTTTGTGCTTCACTTAAATCTTTTGAGTATGGTTTTATAGAATGCTTCGTGTGCTTCACTTACATATTTTGAGCTTGGATATTAGCTAGTCTATATTAATCGTAGAATGCTCCAGGGACTTCGCTTATATATTTTGGAGTATGAATAATACTATAATTTAAAGTGGGTTTGGAAGAGTGTCAACTTTAGGAATTAGTGATCCCACTATCTTGGAGGGTGTTTAATCTTCGTACGATATTTATGAAAGTGGATTTGGAAGAGTGTCAACTTTAGTTAGTATTCCACTATTTCGGAAGATGTTCCGATTGAGTATGAGAACAAAGTTGCTATCCTTGATGCTACTGAAAATTATTATGAGGGAGGAATATGTGCTTGTAGTAGTTGCAATAATATCAAGTTTCCTCTCTATGTGCTTAAAGTTTTGAAGTTATACATGTTTTGCCTTCCTATGCTAGTTGACTTTTGTTCCTATAAATTGTGTTCTCACAAAATCCATAGGCATAGGATGTGGGTTATATTTAAATGTGCTAGTCATATTCTTCATGATGCTATTTTTATGTTTCAACTCTTATCTTTTATGCGAGCATCATTGAAATCATCATGCCTAGCTAAAAGGCATTAAAAAAAATCGCTTGTTGGGAGACAACCCAATATTTGACCTTACTGTTTTTGTGTGTCTACATGATTAAGATGCTGTAGTAATCATGTTTTATAGCTTTTGTTTCAATAAAGTGCCAAGTAAGACCTTTGGGAAGACTTGGGTGAAAGTTAATGTGATCTTGCTATAAAAAAACAGAAACTTTGCGCTCACGAGATTAGCTGTCATTTTTTACAGAAGAGTGATTTTGAGTTGATTCTTTTTGAAGAAGATTAATGGACAAATTCCTCACGTCCACGAAGTTATTTCACAATTTTTCGAGTAGCATAATTATGGTTAGTGTTCAGATCATTACAGACTGTTCTGTTTCTGACAGATTCTGTTTTCATCGCATAGTTTGCTTGTTTTCTAGTTTCTATGGCTTATATTTCGCAATATAAATTGTAGAAATGATATGGTACAGTAGGTATTGTGTGAAAAAAAATTATGAACCTTGTCTTTTACAGCACCAAAGTGAATGGTTTACTCTTTATCATACTAACCTATCTCACGACGTTCCATTAAGTTTTGTGTGGTTGAAGTTTTCAAGTTTTGGGTGAGATGTTGATAGGAGGAGAATAAGGAGTGGGAAGACCCTAAGCTTGGGGATGCCCAAGGCACCCCAAGGTAATATTCAAGGAATACTCAAGTGCCTAAGCTTGGGGATGCCCCGGAAGGCATCCCCTCTTTCGTCTTCAAAACTATCGGTATACCTTACTCGGAGCTATATTTTTATTCGCCACATGATATGTGTTTTACTTGGAGAGTCATTGTATTTTGTTAGTATTAGCTTTATGTTATTTAGAATAGTTTTTTGCATCTTTATTTTCAATAAAAATGTTAAGGATAGCCTTTACCATGCTTATTTTGCTAGTATACATGTTGCTGTTTGAAAACAGAAAGTTTACCGCTGTTGCAAAAATTCCCTAGAAAAGTCAGAGCATGATATACTGTTGAAACTTTTTGCATAATGAGCTCTGATAAATATACTACAGTGGGAATTTTCTCTCATAATTTTTGGAGTTAGGGAAGTATTGATACTCTTGCATTCTTTACAGGCTGTACTGTTTTGACAGGTTGCTGTTATGTTTGCATTGTTTGCATATGTTTGCTTGTTTAATGATTCTATTTGAGGATAGGAGTATTAAATATGAAGAGGCATTTAGTATGCAATGTTGAATAATAATTTTAGTGATTTGTTACAGTAGAAAATGATAAGGTTTTGCATTGGTTTATACTAACCTATCTCACGAGTTCTTGTTGAGTTTGGTGTGGATGAAGCTTTTGATAAAAAGAGAAACCATGATATGAGAAGAATTAAGGAGACACAAAAGTTCAAGCTTGGGGATGCCCAAGGCACCCCAAGATAATATTCCAAGAAGTCTCAAGCATCTAAGCTTGGGGATGCCTCGTAGGCATCCCACCTTTCTTCTTCAACAACTATCGGTTAGTATCGGTTGAACCTAAGTTTTTGCTTCTTCACATGAGTTGTGCTATCCTTGCAATGTCATTTTATTTTGTTTTACTTGCTGTTTGAATAAAATCATTGGATCTGAAATGTTGAATAAAAAAGGAACCCTCCCATGGCTAGTTAATTATTTGACTACTCAGTGTCCCTCACTCTTATCTTTTGGAGTAGTTTGTCATTTACTCACGTGCTTCATGTATATCCTATGAGTAAATGGGGGAATGATATGAATGTCATAAATCTGAATTTCTATATGTTTCGTATGCTTATAACATGGATAGTAATGACTTCACATATAAAGAGTATGAGGCATAAAAGTTGTTGAGAGTTGGCAAATGTAGTTTTGGTCATCGTTGAAATTAATAGGAAGTAATAAGGAAAGAGAGGTTCACATACAAATATATTATCTTGGACATCTTTTATGATTGGGAGCACTCATTAAGTATGACATGCTAAAAGAGTTGACGTTGGACAAGGAAGACAACGTAATGGTTTATGTTTTCTCACATCTCGGTTAAAGTATATTATCATTGACCTTCCAAATATGTTGATCTTGCCTTTCCCCCTCATGCTAGCCAAATTCCTTGCACCAAGTAGAGATACTACTTGTGCTTCCAAATATCCTTAAACCCAGTTTTGCCATGAGAGTCCACCATACCTACCTATGGATTGAGTAAGATCCTTCAAGTAAGTTGTCATGTTGCAGGCAATAAAAATTGCTATCTAAATATGTATGACTTATTAGTGCAGAGAAAATAAGCTTTGTACGATCTTGTTGTGGAAGCAATAAAAGCGACAGACTGCATAATAAAGGTCCACATACAAGGGGCAATATAAAGTGATGTTCTTTTGCATTAAGATGTTATGCATCCAACCATAAACGCACATGACAACCTCTGCTTCCTTCCGCGAAGGGCCTATCTTTTACTTTATGTCTTTACTTTATGTTTGATTCAAGGTGATCCTCACCTTTCCCTTTTTCATTTTATCCTTTGGCAAGCTCCTCGTGTTTGAAACATCATGATATATATATCCAATTGGATGTAAGTTAGCATGAGCTATTATTGTTGACATCACCTAAAGGTGAATACGTTGGGAGGCAACACAATAAGCCCCTATCTTTTTCAGTGTCCGACTGAAACTCCATAACCACAAGTATTGCGTGAGTGTTAGCAATTGTAGAAGACTATATGATAGTTGAGTATGTGGACTTGCTGAAAAGCTCTATTTTTGACTCTTTCTGATGTTATGATAAATTGCAATTGCTTCAATGACTGAGATTATAGTGTGTTAGTTCTCAATGAAGTTTCTGAACCATACTTGACATTGTGAATAGATTGTTACTTGATCATGAAAAGTTTTATGAGATAAGCTACTATTATGACACATAATGATGCTAGAAAAGGTGATTGAAATTATCTTTGATCAAACTTGTGCACCTGCTAGCATTCACACTTCATAAATTATTTCTTTTATCATTTACCTACTCGAGGACGAGCAGGAATTAAGCTTGGGGATGCTGATACATCTCCAATGTATCTATAATTTATGAAGTGTTCATGCTATTATATTATCCATCTATGATGTTTTATATGCATTTATATGTCATTTTATATGATTTTTGAGACTAACCTATTAACCTAGAGCCCATTGCCAGCTTCTGTTTTCTCCTTGTTTTTGAGTTCTACAGAAAAGGAATACCAAACAGAGTCCAATTGACGTGCCAATTTTTGAGGATTTTTTATGGACCAAAAGAAGACCACAGAGCATCGGAGTTGGGCCAGAAGAGTCCCATGCTGCCCACGAGAGTGGGGGGCGCGCCCCCCTATCTCGTGGACAGCCCGGAGATCCCCTTGACGTGAAACCAACGCTAAAAATTCCTATAAATACAGAAACCTTCGGGAAATAACCTAGATCGTAAGTTCCGCCGCCGCAAGCCTCTGTAGCCACGAGAAATCAATCTAGGCCCTCTCCGGCACCTTGCCGGAGGGGGCCATCATCACCGGAGGCCATGGAGGAGGATCTCGGAGGGCCCATCATCGCCATGAAGGCCAAGGACCAGAGGAGGAAAGCCATGGAGGAGGAAGCACGAGGGGGAGAACTTCTCCACCTCTCTCTTGGTGGCATCGGAGTGCCATCGGGAGGGGAATCATCACCGCGGTGATCGTCTTCATCAACATCACCATCATCATCACCATCCTCATCTCTTTTACGCGGTCCACTCTCCCACACGCCGCTGTAATCCCTACTTGAACATGGTGTTTTATGCCGCATATTACGATTCAATGATGTGTTGCCATCCTATGATGTTTTGAGTAGATATCTTTTGTCCTTGGGTTGATTGATGGTCTCGATTGGTATGAGTTGTATGTTTTATCTTGGTGCTGTCCTATGGTGCCCTCCGTGTCGCACAAGCGTGAGAGATTCCCGTTGTAGGGTGTTGCAATACGTTCATGATTCGCT
This sequence comes from Triticum aestivum, assembly GCF_018294505.1. NCBI lineage: Eukaryota > Viridiplantae > Streptophyta > Magnoliopsida > Poales > Poaceae > Triticum > Triticum aestivum. The sequence continues at coordinate 259,160,352 of NC_057813.1, read as the reverse complement.
TATAGTGGGTTGGTGAGTGACTGAAACACAAACCCGAGTAAGGGGGTTGTTGCGTATGGGAATAAAGAGGACTTGATGCTTTAATGCTATGGTTGGGTTTTACCTTAATGATCTTTAGTAGTTGCGAACGCTTGCTAGAGTTCCAATCATAAGTGCATATGATCCAAGTAGAGAAAGTATGTTAGCTTATGACTCTCCCTCATATGAAATTCCAATGACGACTATCGGTCTTGTTAACAATTGCCTAGGACAATTCCGCACACCGATCCATCATTATTCCACACTCGCTATTTTATTATTTTGTAATATATTCTAACTTTATGATAACAACACCTACTTTTATATTTTAGCTCTCCGATATCATACAAAGTTATCCTCTTCATACCCACATCGTAGTTTCATTTCTCGTTTCTAGTTGGAAGCAAACGTTCGGTGTACGTAGAGTCGTATCAGTGGAAGATATGGCTTGAGAGAATATTGATCTTACCTTTAGCTCCTTGTGGGTCCGACACTCCATACTTATCACTTCCACCTTTGGAAATTGCTACGATGATTCCTTGCACTTGGGGATTATCAGTTAGCGGCATGGAAGCAGATCTAGGAGGGTAGACGGTGGCGGAGGGGTGTGGTGGACAAGATGGTCGTAGGAGCGGCGCCGGCAAGGTGGACGACGACGGGAATGAAGCGAGAGGACGGGATGCAAGGATCCCAGTCCTAAGCCATGGATGAGAGAGGTCGATCTCTTGTAATTGACGATGATTTCGGGGTATCAGTTCCGGCATGGTGGAGGAGGACAGCGGTGGATGGGGTGGCGGACGGAGGAGGCTGGGGTGGAGAGGGTGTTTTGGCGCCCATGGAGTATGAATGGGGAAATGGAGGGAGGGAGGAAGGGGGGAACCATGTCTTCAGGGCGCGCTTGTCTCAAATGCGAGGAAATTTACAAACTTAGGCCCCGTTTCAAATTTCCTACATCACAGCAATATTAGTCGGTTGGGGATAGGACGGTAATCTCGCATACACCGAATATTTGCCGATGAGAGTTTGTTTTTGGCGCCCATCGTGTATGAATCGGGGAGGGAGTCTATTTCGGCCGAGGAGACACTGTGTTTTGGTTCCCATCGTGTATGAATCCGGGTGAGAGGCGGTTATGTCACGTTTGAGTGAAATTACAAACCTACCCCTATCAAAACCTATAGAAATCGAGCCGATAGGCTTTGCGTGGCAGGGATAGGCAGTAATTTCCATCTTGCAGATATTGGTTTCGGGTGGTTACTGTGACTTTCCCCGCTTCGTTCAAATTTTTGCAGAGTGCACGTTTACCGTGCCAACTCAATTCGAATCCCATTTGTATTCTATTTTTGTTCGGGCAAGATCCATTTTCGATTGGAATAAAATTCTATATACATCATTTTTTATATATACTTTCAAAAGCACAACAAATAATTCTGCTCCTTTATATGTGTAATATGATTTACAAATACAATGATTTCAAAATCATAAGGTTGAATTCAAAAAATTTAAACCAAATTATGTTCTACTAAAATGTATGGATCAGTAATATCTACATATTAAATAACATAGATGCGCGTGAATTCATATGAGTATGCATGTTTGATAGATCAATTTTGGTTCGAGTATGAATTACATGTATCATCATCTCGAATTCAAATATTTGAATCCCTTTTATGTTGACTTCTTTCACTCCCATCTCTCTCGCATGCATGCTCCTTCATGTAGCCATCACTCTCTTTTCTCCAGCTCACCCGCATGCTCACTTCATGTCTCTCCTATTTTCGCAAACATGGTCTCTCAACGTCTCCCTTGAGAAGTGTCACACTCCCCCTATCATTATACATTATAAGGTTTTCATTATCTCTCACGTCTCTACCGTCTCTGGTATCACTAGGTACCTAAGCTTTCTTTTTGACTGCCACACACACAGTCTCACTTGCCTTTCACTTTGTCTTTCTCTCTATGGGGTTCTCTCACACACCCTATATGTCTCTAGATATGACTCATACCACTAAAGTTACTCTCTCCTGCAGACACAACATTTGTTGCGGTCTCCTTTCTGTCTCCATCCTAGTTATAGAACCGACATTATTCATTTGTTTACCGATCAGACAAACTCACCCCCCCTCTCTCTCTCTCACACACACAACTCCTGCGTCCACTCCCCTTCCCAACTACCGTCTCTCTCTCACACACACAAAACTCTCGCTTTGGCACCCCCGACTCGTATTTTTCTCACAAACATTTGTCGACTAGCCTCTAGATAGGTTTATACACCCACACACTCGTGCTTCCACTATCGCATACATGTCTCTCTCGCGCTCCTTGTATCTATGTAGATTTTTTTCCCTTCTTGAGACACGCCCTCTCGACCGTGCACACACACACTATCGCCTCATTTTAAGCTGATACCTCTCGCACACACACTCTTTGTGTCTTTGTCACACATGCACTCCGTCCTCCTCCTCTCTCCCTCTCTCTCACACACACATGGGCTTTTGCAACAACTAGCAAGATGCCCATGCGTTGCACGGAACATCAAGATGCATTCGTATGAGTAGTTTATCTTGTGGGAGAAAAGGATGAACGAGGGGAAGGCCTTATTTGCAAATGTGGAGAGGGGTGTGGGTATCTTTTGGCAAAATTGCCATAGTTTCCTTCCTATCCGTCAGATATAAATCAGACAACCTATATTGCAGGATGGCAGGCACACCATCATCACCAACTCTATTTTTTATCTCTACTCTTATAAAAAGCATAGTCGTTGATGATGGTGTGCCTGCCATCCTGCAACATAGGCCGTTCAATCTATATCTAACGGATAGGAAGGAAACTATGGCAATTTACCCGGACTCCTCTCCACATTTGCAGATAAGGCCTTCCCTCGTTCATCCTTTTCTCCCACAAGATCTTGATGTTCCGTGCAACGCACGGGCATGTTGCTAGTAAGAGTTGAAATTAGACATATACCACTTCTCGAATCTTGAAACCAACAACATTCCTCCCTTATCTCATCAAAACCGCCAAAGGAATATATTTTGAGTGAAACATAACATATTTTTAGTGATATATGTATTTCAAAACTAGACTCTTTTTTCTATCAAATCGGTGAATATGTATTAATCTACTTTGATCGTGTGGCAACGCATTGGCACATTGCTAGTAGTTATTACCACTGTATAATTTTTTGGACACCATACAAACGGTGGAGTACATATATGAAGAGAAGAGGCGCACGCACACAGTCGGTCTCTCGCTGTCTCGCACACATGAGAGTTACGTAAAGGCCTCATTAACAAATAAACCCTAAAACCCTAGGTGCATGATTGTTGCATGCGTGGGTACCGGGTATGTGGTGGAGCGCACCTTTGTAGGAATAGTCAGCTTGCTGATAATTTTCAATGGCGCGTTATAAGTACTAAGTAGTTTCTAGAACGATTGGTATGGAGCTAAAATGGAATTCATAACTACTACCTCCTTGGCATATGGTTGTATGGGTTTATGTTGCGAGATGTTGAACCTGGTAGTTCTAGGGCAAATACTATGGTTTAGATGTTGGTTCCCCCTTCTTTGATAAAAAAACAACTACCTCCATTCTGGTTTACTAGTCCCCATGGTATTTTGGGTCAAAGTTTGTCCATGAATTTTACTTGTAAAATGTGAATGGAAAACGAGATTTTGTTATACCCAAACAAAAAAGGACTGGAGGGAGTGATTGCTCTGACATGGACGTGACCTCTCATAGCGCAGGCATTGAACCAGAGCGCCGGCCAAGAGGGCCCCACTCACTGTAGGCCCGGCTGAACACGCCTCCTCGCCGCATGCAACCGGCTGCAGACTGCCCCACCTGCCTCCATTGAATCTGCGCGTGTGCCAGCAACACGTCCTTCCGCGAGCTGGCCGGCATTTTAGAACACAAAAAATGACCAAAATATAATTAATTACGCATGGTGTTGACTTGTTGTGCTCGCACTGGTAGTAGGAACTAGAGGTTTTTCTTTATTTATAACTGTCCTCACATTTTTTTGGCTTTGAAGTGAATCATGGTTGTGGACATTATCTATGAATGTGCAAATATATGTGAACATGAGTTTGATGTGGAAGTTGAACTTGGAATGTCGGGCTTGCGCGTGAACTATACCATGTCCAATGCTTCGTCTGTTATTGTTTGGAAAGTAATTGATGTTATTACATGACCCGAATTTTTTTTATTTTGTGCCACTTCAGTCGATGCACGGACATCACAACAAGCATGCTGACTGGATAAACATTTGAACCTAGCTATTATGAAGGAAATTTTGTATTGACAACAGTTTTAGATAGCAGGAGACGCCTAGCCTGCTCTGCCTCTGCTAGCTTATTTATGGCTTCTTCCATGTATTCTTTGGCTTGGGTGAAGAGAGCATCTGATTGCTCTTTTTGCTTCTTCGGGAACTCAACTACATTCTCAAGGGCTGCTGCACGCTTTCTTTCAGCCTTTACTAGAGCCACGAGGACACGAACAGCTGACTACTCCACCCGGCTTGTGTGTAATCCAGCATCATCTGGGAATTTGCACCTTGTGTCTAATCCAGCATCATTAGGGAACTGGCACCTTGTGTGTAATCCAGCCTCATTTTGGAAACATGATCTCGAGGTTAACCATACTTCCCTCCTCGCAGGAACTGCATCCTGATATGAAGTTACTTCTTTTTTAGATCAATGCTCAGAGCAACCCAGATCCATTTAGTAGAAGCCAGATAAATAGGACTCGGAGAAGTGAATTCAAAAGGAAAAAAATATAAAAACATACTACAAGGTGAGAACACCCACTTCCTACATCAAGCTAAAAACGAAAGCATTAGGACGATTAAGACTCTTCTTATTACACATCGGAGAACACGAGGCTAAGAGAAACAGAAACTACAACATATGCACGTCGAAGAACACGAGGCTAAACGAAAGTAATTGAAAGGGTGTTACTTACCAAAGCTCGTTTTACATGTTCGGTGCAGCTCCTCTTTAACTTGCCACGCTCCTTGAAGATGTCTCCAATATCCCATGTTTGGTCTTCATTGCTCCTCTGCATGTGCACACTCGTGGTTTTATAATCTCAACATGGCAAGAAAAATATACTACTAGTAATACTCACGCATCTTGTGGGCAACATTAAAGCACTTGTCTGCCATGTTAGAGCATCTCCAATAGAAGTGCAATGTGCGGTGCTTTAAATAAGTGTTTACAGTGTTGAGATTGAGAAGTAGAGATAGAGAGTAGAGACTACAGAGTAGAGGATAGTTCTCAGCATAGATATAGCATAGATAGATAGAAAAATTGATAGTTCAACTACTCCTCGTCGTCGGACTCCTCCTCGGTGATGTCCTCCTCCCACGTCTCAATGTAGGCGTGAAGATACTGATCATCGTCGGATTCCTAGGGCGACACTGCTCTTAGCCTCATGTTGAATTGAGCGTCCTCTTTTCGCGTACGCGTGTCCTCGCGATAGGCGGCTCGCTCTGCCGTCCTCTTCTCCCTCTCCGCCCTCCTTTGTGCGTAGAATTCATGCTCGTTGATGATGTCCTGCGGGAAGCAATGGCACCACATCGCCATGGCTTCACCGTCCATCTCGGCGATGCTGAGACGGTGCTCCCGCCTCCGGTTGTCGCGACGATCCTCGTCGGTGAAAAGCCGCGACAGAGGCGCGAGCTCCTGCGCCCGCTCTCGCGTCGGCACATTGGGGAAGTTCAATGTCCTATGAGGCCACCGGAGGCTCCACACTGTCGCGTCGTACGCGCAGGCGGTCTCGTTAGCAGTGTCGAAATTGCCGAGGACGAGGCGCATCCCACGAAACCAAATCTCGGCGGAGAAGCCACCTGAGGGGCGCGCACAAACGCCGCGGTATCCCCAAGTTTCCCAGTGACGCGGGGGCATGGTGGCACGGCGGCAGCGAGGCAAGAAAGAGATGGGAGAGAGCAGTGGAGAGGCACAGAGCGGGGAGAGAGCGGTGGCAAGGCACAGAGCGGTGGGAGGGCGTTGGATTTTATAAAGTGCGCTGGACGCCGTGCGCCAAAACTAGCGCGCCACCGGCCGCTTTTTTCCGCGCGCGCGTGATCCTTTACCGACGTCCCTGCTATCTCTACTCTCTTCTCTACTGTTATATTTATTTTATATTTAATATTTATCTCTACTTCTCTACTCTCTACCTTTTTTCTTTTAAAAAACAGAGTTGGTGATGATGGTGTGCCTGCCATCCTGCAACATAGGCCGTCCGATTTATATCTGACGGATAGTAAGGAAACTATGGCACTTTTGCAGAAAGATACCCACACCCCTCTCCAGATTTGCAAATAAGGCCTTCCCACGTTCATCCTTTTCTCCCACAAGATAAACTACTCATACAAATGCATCTTGATGCGTGCAATGCATGAGCATCTTGCTAGTTCTAAAAAACTTTACATCATTTGCCACACTACTGGTTGCAGATGAAGAACCTACCCAAGCACAGCGTGATACAGGAGCGACGCACAATTACGAGCTGATATTCTGTTGGACAATGGAGGCTATAACCAATTACTTTTACGGGAACAATAGCAACCAGGAAATTTGAAGGGTAAGTATGAACAAAATTGGAACTGCACATGTACTGCTAAGTGATTCAATACACACATTACCAATCGAGAAGGAGAACGATGGTCGCGGCGGCCTCTATGCATCATGGTCGGCAATGGGAGTCAGTTCATTGTCCATGACGATGGTGCTTCTGCGCTTGGCATCGGCTTCCGGGAAGAAGATCCGAGACCGTGGAAGAAAGTGCCGGGGAAGAGGCTCCATGTACGACGACGATGGTGGACCGGCTCCAGTGCGGCGTATGAGGTCGTCGATGAGGCAGATGCGCTGCGGTGGACGAGTGCGCCAATGTAGAAGGGGAGGAGCACGAAGGTTGCGGTGCCGTGGAGAAGTCTATTTTGCGGTGGGGATAGGAAATGGGGAGTATTTAGGTGTACTACTCTGGGTGCCGGGGTGGGGTTGGCTGGGTAGGGTGAACCTAAAGTTACAAAAATAGCCCCCTACCAAGCGTCATCGTAGGCCTGTTCCGAAGGCCATGATGGTAACTTCCCACCTCTTGAATCAGGGTCGCGGGAGATTTTCCCGCCGACCTCAAAATTTTGTGACACTGAACTCCCCGTGTGGCGTGCTGGGTGATTGGGCTAAGCAACTAGCAAGTAGTACTAGTAACTACTAGTACTCCCTCCGTTTTTATTAACTCTTGCGTATTAGGTTTGACTGAAGTCAAACTTCCTAAAGTTTGACCAAGTTTATAGAAAAATATAAACATTTACCATAACAAATATGTATGATGTGAAAGTACATTCAATAATGAATCTAATGGTATTTATTTGTTATTGTATATGTTAATATTTTTTGTTATAAACTTTCTGAGAGTTTACAAAACTTGACTTTGACCAATGCTAATATGCGGACTTAAATAAAAACGGAGGGAGTACACATTTGTTTTCTTAGTTTGTAGTGAATTAATAATTTGTTGTAATTGTGAAATAAATATATTAGGCTACTGACTTTGAATGTAATGGTCTATACAATTCAATGGTTACAATCATTGTTGAATTCCAAGATGTATACGAGGTCTATAGTACTTCACAATATGCTCAAACTCACATAATCCCAGTCAAATGAGAATCTAAATGCATTTCATAGTTATTACTTTGTAGGATGCAACAAAACCAACCATAACTCTACATCATCCATTATAAAAGCAACATTTTGAACACATCCCAATGTGTGAATGAAACGTGTAGAGAGAGCTTGCAAAGATGGAGCAGATAGGGCGGGAAAGATTGTATGTATGTGGACGAGAGGGTAGGAGACAAACCTAACGAGACAGAGAGAGAGAGATATAGAGAGAGAAAGAGAGAGGAAGAAGTTAGGTCTGTGAGAAAGATGGAGACATGTAATATATGTGAGATGCGTGTGCATCCGGATTCTGTACACGTGGAAGGAGAAGAGACAACAGGTTTGATGAGAGAGCTGGAAAAACATGGATGAGAGGGGAAGGATCTCGTGGGTTGAGGGATTGATAATTTTGTGTGGGGGAGAGAGGGATTAGTAATTTTGTGCGGGAGAGAGAGGGGGGGGGGGGAGTCAGTCAGCCGTCGTCACATCATCCGGCTTCCAAATGGCCCCGAATTCTCTAGTGCAGTGTGGTCGCCATCTTCGATCTCCTTGATGCCCTCTTTGAAGATTGAGGTGTTGTGCATGCTGGGGTGCAGAGAAGCACAAGTGAGAGTGGTCACCATATAACCTTGGATGGGGATGAATTGTGTGCTCGGGGGAGGGTGTGTGTGTGTGGTGTGTGTATGTGTGTGTTGTGTGTGTGTGTGTGTGTGTGTGTATGTGTGTGTGTGTCAGATATTGAGAGAAATCAAACCTATGGAGAGAAATGTGTGTGTATGTGACGGAAAGCTACATGCTAAATAGGGTTTTCAGGAAGAGATTGTGTGTGCGAGATAGAGAGCAATGTGCGGGCCTCGAGGTGGGCAGGGGCCGGGTGAGGGTGTCAAAATGTGTGCGTTGATGCATGTGTTACATGCGATCGTGCGAGGGACAGACGAATCGAGAGAGATGGTTGTTGTGTTACGGATGCTCCTCTCTCTCTCTCTTTCACACACACACACACACAAGTAAAATAGAATACCGTTCTCTCATGTATACACAACGTATTGGCATATGTCTATGTCTCACTCATGCATGATCATTTGCACATTTATACCTCTCTATGTCTCTATCACACGCACACCGTCTCCACATTGCCCTTCCACCACAACACACATATGGACACATACACACGTTCTCTCTCAGTCACACACACAAAATCAGTATTAAAAAACTAGGGTGCCTAAAATGTCCAAATCCAAATAAACACGAACTGGAGCTAAATTCAAATATATGAAAATATTGTAGCGTCCAGAACTTCTCCAGGAAAAAAAGTTGAGTAATATTCGGGGATTGTTTTCACACACACAAGAAGGTTCGATGGATGTCCTTCGAGCGCGACATGGTGACGCACCGTTAGATCGACCGCGTGGCCGAGGTTCACGCGCTTGCATAGGATTCTGTATCGTGGTTGTGGTAACTAATATAAGTGTTGCCTTAGTCTAATGTTTACGTGTACTAGTACGGTTTTATTTTAAGTTTGACCAACCCTATATAAAACTAAACTAAGCTCCCATACGCGCACTCATCAATATGCCACCGCCACCGTTGCGCATGCCGGCGCCCGCCTGCTCCGGCCAACAATTTCTCACCCATCACCACCATGTCGCCGCCATCCCTGTGCCATGAAGTCGAAGGCTCGCCCGCTCACATCGTCTGCAGTCCCTCCCCGTGATGCCACAGCGCTGCCAAGCACGCGAGCAGCTGGTGGAGCTGCGTCTATGCACGCAGCACACGAAGAGGAGGATGAGCATGTGCTCCAGCATGCCGGCGAGGAGGAACTAGCGTTTCATTGTCGTCTCCGCCCGCGTGGAGGAGGCACGCATGGTGGCTGTCGCGGCGGAAGCCAGTCGCACCCGCGCTGAGCCCGCAAACCGGGTGCAGACGTGGAATCTACCTTCGAGACCTTGAATGCCACGTGGATCCTGCAATCTGAAGGAGCAATTTGGGTCAGTCGACTCTTGTGAGCCGTTGGATGCAACATGGATGGCTAGAAGGGCTTCTTCAACCCCCAAAATTGATGCACTGTTCATCTTCTCAGCCTGCCACATGCCTAACCGTCTGCCGCCGCCGCCCCGCCCTCCCCTGAACCGCCTGCCACCGCCATGCTCCCCCCACCCCCGCCATCCATTTAACCCCGGGCACGATCCATTTTTTCCGGGGAACTGCATTCCACACCCAACACTCATAAGATAGATCATGGGCACCCTGCCACCCTAATATAGATACTAGGGTGCCTTCTCTACCGTCTTCTTCCTTCGCTCCGTCGAACTTCTTCAGCAAATCGACTGACCCAAATTATACTACTAGTACGAACATATTAAGTATAATAGGAACATGAAGATACGAGCAGTAGTACCAACTGCAAGAAGAACAGTAGTAAGACATAATACTAGTACTACTGTACGTACTAAAGAGTTCAAATAACGAGAAAGAACATAAAGTTCAAATAACGAGAAAGAACATAAACATAGTTCTGTTGGGTGCTCAGCACAACACACCCCTGAAATAAAACTAAGCAACTAGTCCGCTTTACACTGCAGTAGAACCAACATGAGCGACGGCACTGCCACCTTACTCGGAGTCCGAGTCCACGTCCTCGACTTTGTCCTCGTCCCTCTTCCTCTTCCTCTTCGCCGACGCTTCTTTGATTGAACCGGACACTGGCCTCTGCTTCTTCATCCAACCCTTGTAGATATTTAAACAAGGTAGGCATCCATTTCTTTGTACAAGATGTGATCTTCATCTAATGTCTTTGACTCCCATGCATGATGAAACTCGTGGTGAGGTTTCTTCAGTTTAGCATACGAAGGATCAATCATGGTTGCTGCCAGGGTCAACATTGAAGGCTGAGAGGAGGACACCAGGCTTGCCTTCTGGAGATCGAAGGGCTGGCCTACAACGAGGCCTATCCGACCCAGGACATCACTGTCATTCCTAAAGTCTACAGTAACGAATTTCACTCTTTCATCCTTGATGAAGTTCTTAAAATCCTGGCAATCAACGTTGGCATGGCATATGTGGTAGACCAAGCACACATTATGTACACAAACCTGGATCATGGCGGGCTTCTTCTTCTCTGCTTCCTTTAGAATCTTCTCTCTTTCAAGGACTGTGGTGTACTCAACCTCTAGCCCAGCGACCCACTCATCATTTGAACTGTTGAACATGCATAGGAAGCGAGCAAGCATGCTTTCACCATCGCGGATCCATGTGTGTATATGATAATGAACTCATTGTCAGTGATGGCTCTAACCTGGTACTCAGCGGCGACCATGGAGATTTGGGAGGCCATGGTCTTTGGAGGAGGGTTAGGAGAAGTTGAACTGGTGTAATGTGAAAGGACGGGACGACTGGGAGCAAACTATTGTAAGGTACTGTAGTAGTAGAAGACGGGGACGAGTAGGGCGTGCGAATGGCGTGGGGTTGTTGGATTGCCCGGTGGATAAACGGCTGCAAGCCCCCAAAGAGTTCTCGAGTACTATGCGGGACCCACTAGATGTCATGTCTACTAGACCCATATCGTAGGCCTGACGGTATAGCTTATGCCTGTTCGCACGCCATGCCGGCGCATGGATGTAACTTCACTTAATTCCATCAACCGTCGCGCCCCCCACAACCTTCGCCTCCCTCGCGCAGTCGCGCCCTTTGAGACTTCGACCAGCTATAAATGAGCAATTTTTTTGCCTACTCCGCATGCATGATACTCCCTCTAGTCCTTTCTACTTCCATCAACTCTTTGCAAAGTGTTTGACCAAATTTATACTAAAAATATCAATATCTACAATACTGATTATAATGAGTATAAGAACTACATTTTATAATGAGTATAAAAATATTGATTTGACATTGTGAATGTTGATACATTTTTCTATAAGTTTGGTCAAAGTAGAGGTACATTGACTTCACACAAAACTTGAATGCACAATGCAGACTAGTTCCTCCATCGAGGTGCGTGCCATGTCCTATCTAGTCATCACAACAAGGTTAGCTATTAGAGCACTACTACCTCCCTTCTAGTTTAAAGGGCTCGATTAAAAAATTTCACCTTCTCTTACCAAGATAGATGCGGTGGAATAGTTTTTTTAGTCTGCAAAAGTACTCAACTAATGCTGTCGTTCTTCACAAAAAAATGTGTTTACCAATGCATTATCGCATTGCATGCATGCATGAACACTAATTACTCTAACCCCCTCTCTTCTTTAATTCTTTGCCACATCAGCATGTTTGCTATTCCTGTGTGCATGATACCAGCTATGATACCACCATTATGGCCAGCCTTAATCATCGCATGTAATAGTTTAGTGCACCTTGAAATATGAACATGTGTGGGGCGTGTATGTTTTTAATGACTTGAGACTATACCGAGCCCGGCATGCAAGATGACTTATTATGCACCATTCCCCATACCTGCAGGAAGCCCGTTCGTCTCCAGATCTTTTCCTCTCCATGTGTGAAAACAATATGCCTGCTTGACTCTCCTTCTCCCTCCGGCGGTCCCACCACTCCACACCGTGTGGAAAAATCTGCATGCGTGACTCACCTCCCCCGCGCTCATCCAATCCATTGTGACCAGCAATATTTCCACCCCTTCCCTCTCCCGTAATTTAGTCCAACAAATATGCCCACGTAGCTGTTACGTTAATCACGCAACATATCTTACGGGACGCTGCTTCAGTTACTTAACTGTAGGTGCATTGGGTCACTGACATATGGGCCCAACAGGGGTCGGGCCCATATGTTAGTGATGCAACTGGACCTGCAGTTAAGTCAGTGCAGCTTAGTCCATATCTTACGTAGGTGTGCCATTGCTCGCTATAAATACTGCGCCTCTCACGGCATTTGGAAGAACGCTCACGTTCATCGCTATCTCCTCCCCCTCCCTCTCACGTCGACCACCATGGCATCGCCCCTCCCAAGGCCTAGGCGCCCCTCGCTGCACTGTGCGGATGATCACGCATCATCGTTTCGTTCCTCGCCGCCACTGGTTAAGGAGGACGCGTCGGTGTTCCACTCCTCGCCGCGACGCGTCGAGGTGGACGCGTCGGCATTCCCAATCTCGCCAGCACGCACATCAGAGGACGCGTCGGCTCCCCGCTACAAGGAGAATGCCGCGCCACCCGCCGAGCTACCCATCCTTGAGGAGCTTTGGAAAGAAATGGATGTCACCTTGTGGGAGGCTTTGCCTCCGGTAGAGCATGCCAAAATAGAGGCGGAGAAGAAGGCCGAGGAAAAGAAGTGCGCCATGGGGCAAGCTGCCTGGCAGGTCTATGTCGCGTTCGAGAGAGTTAGGAAATTGTCTCTTTGGCAGAAGACTCGTGTGAGGGCCGTGAGGGTGGTGGAGGACGCCCGTGCCAAATCCCGAAGTGCAGTCGGGCCCAAGCCCCTCATCTACGCTTGGCGGTACGTGGACCGGGTGCACGCTTCCAGCGAGGAGGAGTACCTGTTGGCGCTGGATCACCACACCGGTGAGATCGCGCTCGCCCACCGGCAAGCCGCCAATCAGCATCTCACGAGTTGCGAGGCTGAGGAAGAGGCATTGTGTCGGTGCACTGGGAAACGGCTGTCAATGTCAAAATTGGCGGATCTCGGGTAGGGGGTACCGATCTGTGCGTCTAAGGCTAATGGTAACAGGAGGCAAGGGACACGATGTTTTACCCAGGTTCGGGCCCTCTCGATGAAGGTAAAACCCTACTTCCTGCTTGATTGATCTTGATGATATGAGTATTACAAGAGTTGATCTACCACGAGATCGTAGAGGCTAAACCCTAGAAGCTAGCCTATGATGATTATGATTGTCTCTAAGGACTAAACCCTCTGGTTTATATAGACACCGGAGGGGGCTAGGGTTTACACAGAGTCGGTTACAAAGAAGGAAATCTAATATCTGGATCGCCAAGCTTGTCTTCCACGCAAAGGAGAGTCCCATCCGGACACGGGATGAAGTCTTGAGTCTTGTATCTTCACGGTCCAACAGTCCGGCCAAAGTATATAGTCCGGCTGTCCGGATACCCCCTAACCCAGGACTCCCTCAGTAGCCCCTGAACCAGGCTTCAATGATGATGAGTCCGGCGCGTAGATTGTCTTCGGCATTGCAAGGCGGGTTCCATCTCTGAATACTCCAAAGTAAACCCCTAACACTTAAATCGCGTCCGGCTCTGCAAGGCGACTTTCACATACCACCGTAGAGAGAATGATATTCCACAAATATAATCTGCTGAAAACTTTAGATAAAGTGATACGAAAAAATGGTCGAGTCATTATTGAACCGTCTTCCCATAGCCAGCTACCGCACATATCGAGGCGGTTTCCTGGGCACGTCTTGTCAAAGCAGAGATCATGTCCCCTTATCACGGGATTCTCATCAATACGGGTACGGGTAACCCAACCGCACCATCAATCGTAGCGCTTGGGAAATAAGCGATTTTTAACGGGCAAGTGGGGAGACGCACCATTTTTTCGTCGCCTCTATAAAGGGATAAAGATTCCCCATTTTTACCCATGCCTTCTTCCTCCTTCGCTTATCCATTCTTGCCCCCTCGAGCTCCAGCGCCCTAGTTCACACCTTCTCTGCATAACCAAACATGTCTGGAGCAGGAGGCAAGTGGGTGGCCTCCACCGTCAAGGAGGAGCATATTACGAAGCTCCAGGCGGCCGGATACTTGGCCACAGATATCGTGCACCGGCTGCCGGATGCAGGGCAGATCATTCCGACTCCGGGACCCCACGAGAGGGTCGTGTTCCTCGCCCACTTCGTCCGTGGACTGGGATTTCCACTTCATCCCTTTGTCCGCGGGCTCATGTTTTACTGTGGGCTGGACTTCCATGATCTAGCCCCGAATTTCGTCCTCAACATCTCGGCATTTATCGTCGTGTGCGAGGCCTTCCTCCGCATCAAGCCCCACTTCGGCTTGTGGCTACGAATCTTCTGCGTGAAGCCGAAGATCGTGAGCGGCCAATGATACGTCTCCAAGGTATCTATAATTTTTGATTGCTCCATGCTACTTTCTCTACTATTTTAGGCAATATTGGGCTTTATTATCCACTTTTATATTATTTTTGGGACTAACCTATTAACCGGAGGCCTAGCCCAGATTTGCTGTTTTATGCCTATTTCAGTGTTTCGAGGAAAAGGAATATCAGACGGAGTCAAAACAGAACGAAATCAACTGGAGAAGTTAATTTTGGAAGGAAACCAACCTGATGGGCTTGGAGTGGACGTCAGGGGAGTCCCGGGCTGCCCACGAGGGTGGGGGCACCCCCTGGGCATGCCCCCCTACCTCGTGAGCACCCCGGAGGTCCACGGACGTACCCCCTGCACCCATATATACCTACGTACCCTAAAACTTCCAAAACAGAAGATAGATCGGAAGTTCCGCCGTCGCAAGCCTCTGTAGCCACCAAAAACCTCTTGGGAGCCCTTCCCGGCACCCTGCCGGAGGGGGGATCCCATCACTGGTGGCCATCTTCATCATCCCGACGCTATCCATGACGAGGAGGGAGTAGTTCACCCTCGGGGCTGAGGGTATGTACCAGTAGCTATGTGTTTGATCTCTCTCTCTCTCGTGTTCTCTCTCGTGTTCTATGGCACGATCTTGATGTATCCCGAGCTTTGCTACTGTAGTTGGATCTTATGATGTTTCTCCCCCTCTACTCTCTTGTGATGAATTGAGTTTCCCCTTTGAAGTTTTCTAATCGGATTGAGTCTTTATGAGAACACTTGATGTATGTCTTGCCGTGATTATCTGTGGTGACAATGGGATATCATGTGCCACTTGATGTATGTTTTGGTGATCAACTTGCGGGTTTCGTGACACTGGGAACCTATGCATAGGGGTTGGCACACGTTCTTGACTCTCCGGTAGAAACTTTGGGGCACTCTTTGAAGTACTTTTATATTGGTTGGATGAATCTGAGATTGTGTGATGCATATCGTATAATCATGCCCACGGATACTTGAGGTGACAATGGAGTATCTAGGTGACATTAGGATTTTGGTTGATTTGTATCTTAAGGTGTTATTCTAGTACGAACTCTTTTATAGATTGATCCGAAAGAATAACTTTGAGGTGGTTTCGTACCCTACCATAATCTCTACATTTGTTCTCCGCTATTAGTGGCTTTGGAGTGACTCTTTGTTGCACGTTGAGGGCTTGTCATATTATCTATCTATGTTATTATTGTTGAGAGAACTTGCACTAGCGAAAGTATGAACCCTAGGCCTTGTTTCCTATCATTGCAATACCGTTTATGCTCACTTTTATCATTAGTTACCTTTCTGTTTTTATTATTTCAGATTACAAAAACCTATACCTACTATTTATTTTGCACTTGTATCACCATCTCTTCGCCGAACTAGTGCACCTATACAATTTACCATTGTATTGGGTGTGTTGGGGACACAAGAGACTCTTTGTTATTTGGTTACAGGGTTGCTTGAGAGAGACCATCTTCATCCTACGCCTCCTACGGATTGATAAACCTTAGGTCATCCACTTGAGGGAAATTTGCTACTGTCCTACAAACCTGTGCACTTGCAGGCCCAACAACGTCTACAAGAAGAAGGTTGTGTAGTAGACATCAAGCTCTTTTCTGGCGCCGTTGCCGGGGAGGCTAGGTAAGTGAAGGTATATCTTTAGATCTTGCAATCGAATCTTTTTGTTTCTTGTTTTAGCACTAGTTTAGTTTATAAAAGAAAACTAAAAAATGGAGTTAAGGATGCCTCATAGGCTTCATCTTTTTAATGTCTTTCGTGAAAATGATGGGAAGGAAAATTGTATTCAGGTACTAGAAGAAGAATTACATAGAATGCTTGGCATAAAATATGTGAATGGTGAGCATGATTGCAATGTTGTTAGTATGAATTCCTTGAATATCCGTGATGCTAATGATATGCAAAACCACAAGCTTGGGGAAGCTATGTTTGATGAAGATGATATTTTTTGTCCCCCAAGCTTTGATGAGCAAATTTACTATGATGAAAGCATGCCTCCTATCTATGATGATTATTGTGATGACACGTATGCTTTAAAGAATAATGATAACCATGAAACTTGTCATCTTGATCTTAATTTTCAATCATATGATAGTTATTTTGTTGAGTTTGCTCCCACTATTATTCATGAGAAGAATTTTGCTTATGAGGAGAGTAGTAAATTTTCTATGCTAGTAGATCATGAAAAGAATGCTTTAGGTGCTGGTTATATTGTTGAATTTATTCATGATGCTACTGAAAATTATTATGAGGGAGGAACATATGCTTGTAGGAATTGCAATAATATCAAGTTTCCTCTCTATGTGCTTAAATTCTTGAAGCTATGCTTGTGTTACCTTCCTATGCTTGTTGATTATTGTTCCCATAAGTTGTTTGCTCACAAAATCCCTATGCATAGGAAGTGGGTTAGACTTAAAAGTGCTAGTCATATGCTTCATGATGCTCCCGTTATGTTTCAATTCTTATCTTTTATGTGAGCATCATTGTCATCATCATGCCTAGCTAGAAAGGCATTAAAGAAAAGCGCTTGTTGGGAGACAAACCAATATTTATCCTTACTGTTTTTGTGTGTCCACATGATTATGCTACTGTAGTAATCATGTTTTATAGCTTTTGTTTCAATAAAGTGCCAAGTAAGACCTTTAGGATGGCTTACGGTGATAGTTGTGTTGATCCTGCTGAAAATCAGAAACTTGTGCACCCAGTAAATTAGTTTTGTTAATTCACATAAACGTGATTCTGATCCGATTCTTTTTGCTAAGGATTGGTACACGAATTTCTTAGGACTACCTAATTTGGTAGGATTTTTGGAGTTCCAGAAGTATACGTTTGGTACAGATTACTACAGACTGTTCTGTTTTTGACAGATTCTGTTTTCTATGTGTTGTTTGCTTATTTTGATGAATCTATGAGTAGTATCGGAGTGTATGAACCATAGATAAGTTGGATTAAGTAGATATTATACCAGTATGAATTTAGAATGAGTTCATTACAGAACCTTGAAGTGGTCTTGTTTTCTTTCGGTAACGGAGCTTACGAGTTTTCTGTTGAGTTTTGTGTTCTGGAGTTTTCAAGTTTTGGGTAAAGATTCGATGGACTATGGTATACGGAGTGGCAAAGAGCCTAAGCTTGGGTATGTCCATGGCACCCCAAGGTATTCAAGGATAACCAAGAGCCTAAGCTTGGGGATGCCCCGGAAGGCATCCCCTCTTTCGTCTTTGTTCATCGGTAACTTTACTTGGAGCTATATTTTTATTCACCACGTGATATGTGTTTTGCTTGGAGCGTCATTTTATTTTGTTAGTATTTGCTTGCTGTTATTTAGATTAATGTTTTGCATATTTAGTTTCAATAAAAAAGTCAAGGATAGCCTTTGCCATGCTTATTTTGCTAGTATACATGTTGCTGTTTGAAAACAGAAAGTTTACCTCTGTTGCAAAAATTCCCTAGAAAAGTCAGAGAGTGGTATAATGTTGAATATTTTTGCGTATTGAGCTCTGATGAATTTATTACAGTGGGAATTTTAGTTCATAATTTTTGGAGTCACGGAAGTATTGATACTCTTGCATTCTTTACAGACTGTACTGTTCTGGCAGATTGCTGTTATGTTTGCATTGTTTGCATATGTTTGTTTGTTTAATGATTCTATTTGAGGATAGGATTATTAAATATGCAGAGGCATTTAGTATTCAATGTTGAATAATAATGTTAGTGATTTTTTACAGTAGAAAACGATAAGGTTTTGCATTGGTTTATACTAACCTATCTCACGAGTTCTTGTTGAGTTTGTTGTGAATGAAGCTTTTGATAAAAAGAGAAACCATGATATGAAAGGAATTAAGGAGACAAAAAAGTTCAAGCTTGGGGATGCCCAAGGCACCCCAAGATAATATTTCAAGAAGTCTCAAGCATCTAAGCTTGGGGATGTCCCGGTAGGCATCCCACCTTTGTTCTTCAACAACTATCGGTTAGTATCGGTTGAGCCTAAGTTTTTGCTTCTTCACATGAGTTGTGCTATCCTTGCAATATAGTTTTATTTAGCTTTGCTTGCTGTTTGAATAAAGTATCAAGATCTAAAATTATTAAATGAGAGAGAGTCTTCGCATAGTTGCATAATTATTTAGCTACTCATTGATCTTCACTTATATCTTTCGGAGTAGTTTATTGTTGCTCTAGTGCTTCACTTATATCTTTTAGAGCATGGTGGTAGTTTTATTTCATGCTTCACTTAGATTATTTTGAGAGTCGTTAATAGCATGGTAATTTTCTTAATATTAATATACTTGGTATTCAAGATATGTGAAACTTTCTTTTGAGTGAGTTGAATACTAAGATAAGTTTGATACTTGATAATTGTTTTGAGATATGGAGGTGATAATATCAAAGTCGTGCTAGTTGGGTAATTATGAATTCAACGAATGCTTGTGTTGAAGTTAGCAAATCCCTTAGCATGCACGTATGGTTAAAGTTGTGTAACAAATTTGAAACATGAAGTGTACCTGGCTTGTGCATCCTTATGAGTGGCGGTCAGGGACGAGCGATGGTCTTTTCCTACCAATCTATCCCCCTAGGAGCATGCGCGTAGTACTTGATTTTTGATGGCTTCTAAATTTTTGCAATAAGTATATGAGTTCTTTTGACTAATTTTGAGTCCATGGATTATACGCACTCTCACCTTTCCGCCTTTGCTAGCCTCTTCGGTACCATGCATTGCCCTTTCTCACCTTGAGAGTTGGTGCAAACTTCGCTGGTGCATCCAAACCCCGTGATACGATACGCTCTATCACACATAAACCTCCTTATATCTTCCTCAAAACTACCTATCATGGCATTTCCATAGCCATTCCGAGATATATTGCCATGCAACTTCCATCATCATATTCATGACATACATTACTTTTGTCATATTGCCATTTCATGATCATGTAGTTGACATCGTATTTGTGGCAAAGCCACCATGCATTATTTTTCATACATCTCACTCTTGATTCATTGCACCATCCCGGTACACCGCCGGAGGCATTCATATAGAGTCATATCTTGTTCTAAGTTTCGAGTTGTAATCCTTATGTTGTAATCAATAGAAGTGTGATGATCATCATTATTAGAGCATTGCCAAAAAAAGAGGAAAGGCCAAAATAAAAAAAAAGGCCCAAAAAAAAAGAGAAAGGCCAAAAAAGAGAGGCCCAAAAAAAGAAAAGAAAAGGGCAATGCTACTATCTCTTTTTCCACACTTGTGCTTCAAAGTAGCACCTTGTTCTTCATGTAGTGAGTCTCATATATTGTGCTTCAAAGTAGCACCTTGTTCTTCATATAGCGAGTCTCATAAGTTGTCTTTTTATACTAGTGGGAATTTTTCATTATAGAACTTGGCTTGTATATTGCTATGATGGGCTTCCACAAATGCCCTAGGTCTTCGTGAGCAAGCAAGTTAGATGCACACCCACTAGTTTTCTTTTGTTGAGCATTCATAGCTCTAGTGCATCCGTTGCATGGCAATCCCTACTCCTCATGCTGACATCAATTGATGGGCATCTCCATAGCCCGTTGATTAGCCTCGTCAATGTGAGACTTTATCCTTTTTTGTCTTCTCCACACAATCCCCATCATCATATTCTATTCCACCCATAGTGCTATATCCATGGCTCGCGCTCATGTATTGCGTGAAGGTTGAAAAAGTTTGAGATTATTTGAGTATGAAACAATTGCTTGGCTTGTCATCGGGGGTATAGAAGTTGGGAACATCTTTGGGTGACGAAAATGAAGCATAGCCTAACTATATGATTTTGTAGGGATGAACTTTCTTTTGCCATGTTATTTTGAGAAGACATGATTACTTTGATTAGTATGCTTGAAGTATTATTATTTTTGTGTCAATATGAACTTTTGTCTTGAATCTTTTGGATCTGAATATTCATATCACAATTAAGAAGATTTACATTGAAATTATGCCAAAGTATCACTCCGCATCAAAAATTCTTTTTTATCATTTACCTACTCGAGGACGAGCAGGAATTAAGCTTGGGGATGCTTGATACGTCTCCAACGTATCTATAATTTTTGATTGCTCCATGCTACTTTATCTACTGTTTTAGGCAATATTGGGCTTTATTATCCACTTTTATATTATTTTTGGGACTAACCTATTAACCGGAGGCCCAGCCCAGATTTGCTGTTTTATGCCTATTTCAGTGTTTCGAGGAAAAGGAATATCAGACGGAGTCAAAACAGAACGAAATCAACTGGAGAAGTTAATTTTGGAAGGAAACCAACATGATGGGCTTGAAGTGCACGTCAGGGGAGTCCCGGGCTGCCCACGAGGGTGGGGGGCGCCCCCCTGGGCGCGCCCCCCTACCTCGTGAGCACCCCGGAGGTCCACCGACGTACCCCCTGCACCCATATATACCTACGTACCCTAAAACTTCCAAAACAGAAGATAGATCGGGAGTTTCGCCGCTGCAAGCCTCTGTAGCCACCAAAAACCTCTTGGGAGCCTGTGACGCCCGGATAATCATGCTATAGTAATTTCACGTTAATGATGGCACGTCACCTCTGTCACTATAATTAATCTCGGGTTAATTCAAAACCGTTTCAAATTTAAATCCTAAGTAAGTCAAACAATTAAAGTTTTCAAAAGTCAAAACTAAAATGTTCTTAATGTGACAAATAAATCATGGATATTATTGGTGGGGAAACAACATCTTTATAAGATATTAAAATACACTAAAGTGATTAAAACAAGATCAAAACAATTAGTTATACTCCTAATATATTTTACCAAATACTAAACTATTTTTATTCTGAGGTAAAACTTCTTAGAACAGTGGATTATTTTGACACACTATTTTTGGGGCTATTTTCATATTTTACTAAACCAAAAATAAAGTGCAACTAAAATAAAATAGTAAAGAGATAAAATAATGTAAACAGGCCGAAACCCCTGTCCACTTGGGCTGCGGCCCACCAGAGCCGGCCCATCCCCCCGTCGCCCCTTGTCGCCTCCTTTCCCCGCGCCCTGTTCCTCCGACCGCGCCATGAACAGGATGAACAGGGGCGCGTCCCCGTCGCACCATCTCGCCGTCCCCGCCGAGGGGATAAGATCGCCAGCGCCGCGCCTCCTCGGGTCTCCTCCCCACTCCACATCGCGCTCCCTCTCGGCCTCTCCCTCTCCACTCGTTCCCCACTCGCCCGTTAGCCTCCGCCGCTCGCCGCCGTCGATCCCGCGCTCTCCGACGACACCGAGCCCCGGCGAGATGTCGCGGAGCTTCGCCGCCCTCCGCTGCGTCGCCTGAGCCGAGCCATTGGAGACGACGGGCTCGGCATCGCGCGGATCGAGCTCGTCTCCGTCTTCGTCGTCGGTGACCACCGCCGTCTCCGTCATCCCCAGCTGCTACTAAACCCACCAAGGGCCAGCGTGTGTGCCGCTCGGTGAGCTCCACCTCCTTCTGCTCCCCGTTCTTGCTCCGTTTTCGTGCCGTAGCTAGTCGCGCGCGATGCTCGCACCACCATTGCCAAGCTACGGCTCCGGCGTCGAGCTCGCTGTCGCGGTCACCGCACGCGCGGCTCGCGTCCGACTGCATAACCGTGCTCCCTACAACGCCGCGACACCGGTGCTCTCTCCAGCGCATCCTCTCGCTGCTCCTAGCTTCATCCTCGTCGAGCTCCGATTCCGGCTATCGCCTGATCTCGAAGCACCGCTCAACCCCGGCCACCCCCATGCCTGCGGCCACCACCAGTCAACGTGCGCTGCCGCGAGCGTTCGAACGCACCCGGCCCTGCAACGAATCGTGCCCCGCAGCCCCGCCTTCGGGCTCGCCCGAGCCATGGCATCTGCCCGCTCGTCGCTGGCGACGCTGCTGTCCTCCTCCGGCCGGCGCTTGGCGGCAGCCCCGTTGCCGGCTGCGCGTGGCCTCGCCTGCGCTGCTGCTTCGCCTCGCCTCTGCTCACGCCGCGTCACGCCCGACTGCTGCCCACCCGTGCTTGCAGCCGCACCTGCTGCTGCAATTCGTATCTCTGCTGCTGCTGCTACAGTAACTGAATGTTACTGTAGCGCTGGCTAGCTTCTGTTATTTCTACTCTATTAGCCCTTTGAATGGCAACAAAACTGTGGTCAAACAAAGTCTAACTTAGCTGAAATTAATTTGTTTAGGTAGTACACTCAACAAGCTACAAGTTACCCCATTGGACCAAATTTAAATAAGGCATGGATTAAATCCTGTGAAAATCACAAAATCCTATGTTCGTATATTTTAACAATTTCTGGAATTAACAACAAGTGGCACTTTTCAAGCAAAATTTTGATTAAGCAAATGAACACTAGCAGTGATGCAATTAATATTGTCTTGTAGATCACAGGGAAATGGTCATTTTTGATATAAGGTACTAATCCATAGGTTGGGCAGAACCGTAGTTATAGCCTTTAGAAATCAGCTAAGTGGACTTTAAAAACTGAACAATTCTCAGACTTAGCCAAATTTTAGGAATTCCAAATAGCTGTTTAAATCTTTGGAAATTCGTAGAAATTCATCCGTAACTCGGATGGAAAAACTTTGTACATGAAAGTTGCTCAAAACGACGAGACGAATCCAGATACGCAACCCGTTCATCCGCCACGCGTCCCTAGCATAGTGAACCTACAACATTTCATCTCGGTTCATCTGACCGAAAACACGAAACACCGGGAATACTTTCCCGGATGTTTCCCCCCTTCGTCGGTATCACCTACTACCGCGATTGGGCACACCTAGCATCGTTACTTGTCATGTCATGCATCGATATGCATTTGTTTGCATTGTATTCATTGTTTCTTCCCCCTCTTCTCTCCGGTAGACTACGAGACCGACGCTGCTGCTGACCAGTTCGACTACGGAGTTGACGACCCCTCTCTCTTGCCAGAGCAACCAGGCAAGCCCCCCCTTGATCACCAGATATCGCCTATTCTACTCTATACTGCTTGCATTAGAGTAGTATAGCTTGTTACTGCTTTCGTTAATCCTATTCTGATGCATAGCCTGATATTGTCGCTACATCTGTTGATACCTTACCTGCAATCCTATATGCTTAGTATAGGATGCTAGTTTATCATCATTGGCCCTACATTCTTGTCAGTCTGCCTTGCTATACTATCGGGCCGTGATCACTTGGGAGGTGATCACGGGTATATACTATACATACATACATACTTTACAGATGGTGACTAAAGTCGGGTCAGCTCATTGAGTACCCGCAAGTGATTCTGACGAGGGGGCTGAAAGGACAGGTGGCTCCATCCCGGTAGAGATGGGCCTGGGTTCTCGACGGCCCTCGACTGTTACTTTGTGGCGGAGCGACAGGGCAGGTTGAGACCACCTAGGAGACAGGTGGGCCTGGCCCTGTTCGGCGTTCGCGGATACTTAACACGCTTAACGAGATCTTGGTATTTGATCTGAGTCGGCTACGAGCCTATACGCACTAACCATCTACGTGGGAGTAGTTATGGGTATCCCGGCGTCGTGGTATCAGCCGAAGCACTTCAGACGTCAGCGACGGAGCGGCGCGCGCCGGATTGGAACGTAAGCCTGCTCTTGTATTAAGGGGGCTAGTTCTGCTTTCGGCCGCGTACGCAACGTGCAGGTGTGCTATGGGCGATGGGCCCAGACCCCTGTGCGCTTAGGTTTAGACCGGCGTGCTGGCCTCTCTATTGAGCCTAGGTGGGGCTGCGACGTGTTGATCTTCCGAGGCCGGGCATGACCCAGAAAAGTGTGTCCGGCCAAATGGGATCAAGCGTGTTGGGTTATGTGGTGCACCCCTGCAGGGAAGTTAATCTATTCGAATAGCCGTGATCTTCGGTAACAGGACGACTTGGAGTTGTACCTTGACCTTATGACAACTAGAACCGGATACTTAATAAAACACACCCTTGCAAGTTCCACAGACAACCCGGTGATCGCTTTTCTACAGGGCGACGAGGAGAGGATCGCCAGGTAGGATTATGCCATGCGATGCTACTTGGAGATGCTACTGCTACTTGGAGATGCTACTTGGAGGACTTCAATCTACTCTCTTCTACATGCTACAAGACGGAGGCTGCCAGAAGCGTAGTCTTAGATAGGACTAGCTATCCCCCTCTTATTCTGGCATTCTGCAGTTCAGTCCACTGATATGGCCCTTTACACATATATCCATGCATATGTAGTTTAGATCCTTGCTTGCGAGTACTTTGGATGAGTACTCACGGTTGCTTTCTCCCCCCTTTTTCCCCCTTTCCTTTCTTTCTGGTTGTCGCAACCAGATTCTGGAGCCCTGGAGCCAGACGCCATCGTCGACGATGACTCCTACTACACCGGAGGTGCCTACTACTACGTGTTGCCCGCGGACGACGACCAGGAGTAGTTTAGGAGGATCCCGGGCAGGAGGCCTGCGCCTCTTTCGATCTGTATCCCAGTTTGTGCTAGCCTTCTTAAGGCAAACTTGTTTAACTTATGTCTGTACTCAGATGTTGTTGCTTCCGCTGACTCGTCTATGATCGAGCACTTGTATTCGAGCCCTCGAGGCCCCTGGCTTGTATTATGATGCTTGTATGACTTATTTTATTTGTAGAGTTGTGTTGTGATATCTTCCCGTGAGTCCCTGATCTTGATCGTACACATTTGCGTGCATGATTAGTGTACGATTGAATCGGGGACGTCACAAGTTGGTATCAGAGCCGACTGCCTGTAGGAATCCCCCTTCCACACTCCTTGGCCGAAGTTGAGTCTAGACTTTACAAAACCTTTTACTAACATGGTTGTGCGGCCCATGGGCCCACGTCGCCATTGGGTGGTATTAGGATCTTTTACTCCCCGACCTTTACTCTGGGATTCTGAACGCTCTTCTATTCGGGTTAAACGATTTTTACTAAAATCTAACTTTAGGTTCTCGAAAATATGTTCAACCGGAGAGGCCCTTCAGTCCGGATGATCACCGACTGCACCAGAAGATTTCGGAGATAATCTTTGATATTCTCTCGAGACTTTGTGCCCATCACTTTTGCTATTCCCGACCACTGATAAATCCTTATGGATAACTACTTACACTTGCCATTCTTACGATCATCCCCCATTGATCTTGTTATTACAAGATACCCGAAGTTTTCTCTATTGTTCCGAGAATACTTCGTGCCTACTGCCTAGCAGTTCTTTGCCACCTGAATACCCCTTCAAATAAATCCTCGCACTTGTCGAGTATCCGCTCATCCCTAGTTGTTCATGAGTTTCACAAAAGTCTTCAAAATACTATTCGATCTTCCGAAAATCCTCTGGAGCCTTTGGCTCTTGAAATTCTTGCTTGCTCGCATTATGGTTAATCCCATAAGTCTCGTAGTCTTATTGACATTCCTTGTCATTATCATTTTGGGTCTATTGACTCAATATGTTTGCGAATACACGCAATAATCATTGGTCCTTATAGATTACCTTTCCGGCTGAGCTGCCATTCTTTTAACTGGAATTGGTTCTCGACCAATCCAATTGTTGTTGATTGTACCCCTAAGTCTATTCAGCTTATCCATTCTTGATCAGAGCATTTGCTCCTGATCCCTTGATTTGAAAATCATAATTACTTTGCTAATTAAGCGTTGAACTATTCAGCTGTTCTATAAACCGATGCATTTGCAATCTTTCTTCCTCTGATTGGGTATCGATACTCATATCAGCCCCATTGTGGATCGCCATATCCACTTTTGGATTATTATCCGACAGTGTCCTTCGTAATTAATCACTTTGTGAGTTCCTTCTCCGATACATAATGCCTTTGGTAAATTGTATCCTTTCCTTTTGTCAACCATGCTCTGCTCTCAAGCTGGTAATATTTACTCTTGAAGCTTATGGAATATGTTCGTAAGAAGCCCCGATGGGATTGAACCAACACCTTCCCTCATCGGTGTGATCCCGAAAGATTTCACGAGTCATACTTATCTGGTATTGCACCAGGTAAAACTTTCAACAACTAATGTCATCTTCGAAATACGAGAGGTGAATGGAAGATTATGCATTGAGGAAGTGGGAGTCGACCTTGAACTTTGTGTTCATGCCCATGGATGCGATGTATATCCTATCATGAAAGCTTCTTGTAATAATAACTATTTCCTTGATGACTAACATATGGTATCTGTGAATTGATCCCTTGCAACCGTGGTTCCAACCATGATTGTTCTTCTTTGATTCCATTTCTCGGACAAGTTAAAACAATTGTCTCCTATGGATCAATACACCAGTCCAACCCTTACTTTGATCTTGGGTCGAGTATTACCCCCCTGGTATCTCGAGATTATCATGGAACTGCATAACCTCTTATGAGTTCTTCATCAAGTACTACCTTCCCACTGATTCCAATTTTTCACGGGCTCTGAGTTATTAAACACTCAAAGACACCGATAACTGAACCGAGTCCGCTCTACGGTTCAACAACTCTTCAGTAAGCTTCTATAAGTACGAGTTTGTACCCGATCACGCCATTCCTAGCCTGTTTGGCTATATCTTTGTCGTGACGATTCCAACTGTGCTACCGGGTCCTTATTCTCGGAGCACCAATTTGCGACGATAGCTAAGCATACGTCGATTTTCCTCGTCATACCCTTTCACCTTAAACAACAAGCTTGAGTTCGAGTTTGTGTCGTAACTGTGGTTCCAATAACCCTTCGCTTCATCATTTCTTTGACTTGATGTCATCGCCAATCGATTACATCTTCATGAAATCTCTCGACAAATGTATCGTGATCATCATCATCATTCCGAGCTCTTCCAGGATATGAATTGAGTTCATGATGAGAAATAGCATCCTTTGCCCTCGATGATTTGGGTTATCATCCACAACATTATTGCATTCCCTCCAACACAAAACTTGTTCTTGTTTTGTGTTGTACCTTGAGTTCCATGCTATCCAACTTATGTTATGATCTACCACGGAGTATTACCATCCTTTATGTCAAGAATGTTCTGAGATTTGTTCCACCTATTGAGAATTCTTGACATAGAAATACTTCTCACCATCACCATTCTTTTTTGGTCCCCGTGTTAATTCCAACAAGTGAACGGTGTTGTTTGGATTCTTTCCTTCTAACAACCCTAATTTTTTTTGAAGTTAATGGTCGGAAGTTCATTCTTAGTCTATTGACTATTGAATCACCATTCTGACATTGGTCGTGCAACCCAACCCATATTTCGGGCGCACCTTTCAACCAATGTTTAATTGTGTATGTTTTGCTCGAGCATATTTCCTTATATCATTTGATCTGACCAATGTTATCTCCTTGTTCACTTAATTGTGGACATCCATCTTTTGGGAATCTCGGTGAATTGCCGTTGAGTTCACCAGACACCTCCTTGTCCTCTCCTTGGGTTAATGATGGACTCCTGATAACGGAAATCACTACATAGTTCATTTCCTCGAGAATCTTACAATGTCATCTCGTCAACTTGCGTTACACCTTTTCTTCTCAGGAATCCTAAGTCTGAGGTATCCTGACACCAATCGGATCTGAATCTCGGTCAGATATGATGGTTGGGACATATCTCCAGGAGTTGTAGCATTGATCTCTACGTGACCCGGTAACATGATGTCATGCCTAGCACCCCCCCCCCGGCTGGAGGACCTATCATTATAATTTCTTTTGCAAGATAACCATTCTTCCTGGAGGAAATTGTAAGACTTATCCTACAAGTTGTTCCTAATGGATCCTTCCGATATCCAAAGTCTGGCCCTTGATTGAAACACCATGTCAATGCTATCTCGAAGCATGTCTGTGGTACTACGATTTTCAATAAGAACATTTGAAGCCCAATGCTAAATGTTTCTTGCTCAATTATCCAAACACCGATGTATGGGTAATGTCATGAAAATTCTCTCCCCTACCTAAAGAGTTTTCTACATTATATCCTGTCATGGATATCATGCTCTGCTTATCCTTGGGAAGGATATACCCCTGAAATATGTGTTTAAACACATTTTCCTTTCCATTGTTCTGTTTAACCTGATGATCACATTTTCCTTTCCATTGGTTTGTTTGACCTTTCTTGTGATCTATATAACCTAAGCAGTAATAATTTACTTCTTATGTAAACACCTCGGTGTACAACTCTGCCAGTGAGACCCTGTTACTTTTGTTGATGACATTTCGGTAACCACCGATGGACGAGAACTTTGCCTAATGGTACGCCTCGTTCAACGAGCAGGAAAACGGTTCTCTTCGTCCCTCGCCCTTGGTATCGACATTGTTGCCAACATAACTGATAGGCTAACCTCTGACATGTCTTGCTATCATGACCGTGCAAGATGTCACCGCCCTTCCTACTTTTAACCCACATGGTGGGCCCATAACCCACAGTTCCACAGGATCGAAACCTGACTCTCTTGTACACCCCCGGTTTCCAAAGTTATTCCCCACGCTTGACTTCGTATGTAATTCACGGGTCACCTTCCTAATGCTCTATCCTGGTATCAGACGCAATACTTACTCTCGTTGCTCTGAACCCCTTTCTCGCTCTGGTTCAGACTTTGAGCAGCTATCTATCCGCTTGGAACCTCTTATTGAACCTTCGTACCTTACTCTCGACATATTTTATTGGTTCAATTCGAGAGGTAATTTATGCTCATTCATGGGTTAACCCCAGAATGTTTCCCTCATAAGCATTCTGTTGTAGCCGAGCTGCCCCTTACCTATTCGTAAGTACGTTGGAGTTCCCGAAGAAAAGGACGACTTCGCCGTGATGACCTGAAGCAGAGAAATAAAGACGTCAATGTAATGTATCGACCTCTTTGAGAAGAGCAACAAAGTCCGAGAAGACTCATTAGAATTTCGAAACCAAATCCGTTCCCCCTTACTCCCCCTCTTAAATCTCGGGACGAGATTTCTTGTAGTGGAGGAGAATAGTGACGCCCGGATAATCAT
Organism: Triticum aestivum; assembly: GCF_018294505.1. Classification (NCBI taxonomy): domain Eukaryota; kingdom Viridiplantae; phylum Streptophyta; class Magnoliopsida; order Poales; family Poaceae; genus Triticum; species Triticum aestivum. Next base: position 259,130,731 of record NC_057813.1, on the reverse strand, counting down.
GCTATAGTAATTTCACGTTAATGATGGCACGTCACCTCTGTCACTGTAATTAATCTCGGGTTAATTCAAAACCGTTTCAAATTTAAATCCTAAGTAAGTCAAACAATTAAAGTTTTCAAAAGTCAAAACTAAAATGTTCTTAATGTGACAAATAAATCATGGATATTATTGGTGGGGAAACAACATCTTTATAAGATATTAAAATACACTAAAGTGATTAAAACAAGATCAAAACAATTAGTTATACTCCTAATATATTTTACCAAATACTAAACTATTTTTATTCTGAGGTAAAACTTCTTAGAATAGTGGATTATTTTGACACACTTTTTTTGGGGCTATTTTCATATTTTACTAAACCAAAAATAAAGTGCAACTAAAATAAAACAGTAAAGAGATAAAATAATGTAAACAGGCCGAAACCCCTGTCCACTTGGGCTGCGGCCCACCAGAGCCGGCCCATCCCCCCGTCGCCCCTTGTCGCCTCCTTTCCCCGCGCCCTGTTCCTCCGACCGCGCCATGAACAGGATGAACAGGGGCGCGTCCCCGTCGCACCATCTCGCCGTCCCCGCCGAGGGGATAAGATCGCCAGCGCCGCGCCTCCTCGGGTCTCCTCCCCACTCCACATCACGCTCCCTCTCGGCCTCTCCCTCTCCACTCGTTCCCCACTCGCCCATTAGCCTCCGCCGCTCGCCGCCGTCGATCCCGCGCTCTCCGACGACACCGAGCCCCGGCGAGATGTCGCGGAGCTTCGCCGCCCTCCGCTGCGTCGCCTGAGCCGAGCCATTGGAGACGACGGGCTCGGCATCGCGCGGATCGAGCTCGTCTCCATCTTCGTCGTCGGTGACCACCGCTGTCTCCGTCATCCCCAGCTGCTACTAAACCCACCAAGGGCCAGCGTGTGTGCCGCTCGGTGAGCTCCACCTCCTTCTGCTCCCCGTTCTTGCTCCATTTTCGTGCCGTAGCTAGTCGCGCGCGACGCTCGCACCACCATTGCCAAGCTACGGCTCCGGCGTCGAGCTCGCTGTCGCGGTCACCGCACGCGCGGCTCGCGTCCGACTGCATAACCGTGCTCCCTACAACGCCGCGACACCGGTGCTCTCTCCAGCGCATCCTCTCGCTGCTCCTAGCTTCGTCCTCGTCGAGCTCCGATTCCGGCTATCGCCTGATCTCGAAGCACCGCTCAACCCCGGCCACCCCCGTGCCTGCGGCCACCACCAGTCAACGCGCGCTGCCGCGAGCGTTCGAACGCACCCGGCCCTGCAACGAATCGTGCCCCGCAGCCCCGCCTTCGGGCTCGCCCGAGCCATGGCATCTGCCCGCTCGTCGCTGGCGACGCTGCTGTCCTCCTCCGGCCGGCGCTTGGCGGCACCCCCGTTGCCGGCTGCGCGTGGCCTCGCCTGCGCTGCTGCTTCGCCTCGCCTCTGCTCACGCTGCGTCACGCCCGACTGCTGCCCACCCGTGCTTGCAGCCGCACCTGCTGCTGCAATTCGTATCTCTGCTGCTGCTGCTACAGTAACTGAATGTTACTGTAGCGCTGGCTAGCTTCTGTTATTTCTACTCTATTAGCCCTTTGAATGGCAACAAAACTGTGGTCAAACAAAGTCTAACTTAGCTGAAATTAATTTGTTTAGGTAGTACACTCAACAAGCTACAAGTTACCCCATTGGACCAAATTTAAATAAGGCATGGATTAAATCCTGTGAAAATCACAAAATCCTATGTTCGTATATTTTAACAATTTCTGGAATTAACAACAAGTGGCACTTTTCAAGCAAAATTTTGATTAAGCAAATGAACACTAGCAGTGATGCAATTAATATTGTCTTGTAGATCACAGGGAAATGGTCATTTTTGATATAAGGTACTAATCCATAGGTTGGGCAGAACCGTAGTTATAGCCTTTAGAAATCAGCTAAGTGGACTTTAAAAACTGAACAATTCTCAGACTTAGCCAAATTTCAGGAATTCCAAATAGCTGTTTAAATCTTTGGAAATTCGTAGAAATTCATCCGTAACTCGGATGGAAAAACTTTGTACATGAAAGTTGCTCAAAACGACGAGACGAATCCAGATACGCAACCCGTTCATCCGCCACACGTCCCTAGCATAGTGAACCTACAACATTTCATCTCGGTTCATCTGACCGAAAACACGAAACACCGGGAATACTTTCCCGGATGTTTCCCCCCTTCGTCGGTATCACCTACTACCGCGATTGGGCACACCTAGCATCGTTACTTGTCATGTCATGCATCGATATGCATTTGTTTGCATTGTATTCATTGTTTCTTCCCCCTCTTCTCTCCGGTAGACTACGAGACCGATGCTGTTGCTGACCAGTTCGACTACGGAGTTGACGACCCCTCTCTCTTGCCAGAGCAACCAGGCAAGCCCCCCCCTTGATCACCAGATATCGCCTATTCTACTCTATACTGCTTGCATTAGAGTAGTATAGCTTGTTACTGCTTTCGTTAATCCTATTCTGATGCATAGCCTGATATTGTCGCTACATCTGTTGATACCTTACCTGCAATCCTATATGCTTAGTATAGGATGCTAGTTTATCATCATTGGCCCTACATTCTTGTCAGTCTGCCTTGCTATACTATCGGGCCGTGATCACTTGGGAGGTGATCACGGGTATATACTATACATACATACATACTTTACAGATGGTGACTAAAGTCGGGTCAGCTCATTGAGTACCCGCAAGTGATTCTGACGAGGGGGCTGAAAGGACAGGTGGCTCCATCCCAGTAGAGGTGGGCCTGGGTTCCCGACGGCCCTCGACTGTTACTTTGTGGCGGAGCGACAGGGCAGGTTGAGACCACCTAGGAGACAGGTGGGCCTGGCCCTGTTCGGCGTCCGCGGATACTTAACACGCTTAACGAGATCTTGGTATTTGATCTGAGTCGGCTACGAGCCTATACGCACTAACCATCTACGTGGGAGTAGTTATGGGTATCCCGACGTCGTGGTATCAGCCGAAGCACTTCAGACGTCAGCGACGGAGCGGCGCGCGCCGGATTGGAACGTAAGCCTGCTCTTGTATTAAGGGGGCTAGTTCTGCTTTCGGCCGCGTACGCAACATGCAGGTGTGCTATGGGCGATGGGCCCAGACCCCTGTGCGCTTAGGTTTAGACCGGCGTGCCGGCCTCTCTGTTGAGCCTAGGTGGGGCTGCGACGTGTTGATCTTCTGAGGCCGGGCATGACCCAGAAAAGTGTGTCCGGCCAAATGGGATCAAGCGTGTTGGGTTATGTGGTGCACCCCTGCAGGGAAGTTAATCTATTCGAATAGCCGTGATCTTCGGTAACAGGACGACTTGGAGTTGTACCTTGACCTTATGACAACTAGAACCGGATACTTAATAAAACACACCCTTCCAAGTTCCACAGACAACCCGGTGATCGCTTTTCTACAGGGCGACGAGGAGAGGATCGCCGGGTAGGATTATGCCATGCGATGCTACTTGGAGATGCTACTGCTACTTGGAGATGCTACTTGGAGATGCTACTTGGAGGACTTCAATCTACTCTCTTCTACATGCTACAAGACGGAGGCTGCCAGAAGCGTAGTCTTCGATAGGACTAGCTATCCCCCTCTTATTCTGGCATTCTGCAGTTCAGTCCACTGATATGGCCCTTTACACATATATCCATGCATATGTAGTTTAGATCCTTGCTTGCGAGTACTTTGGATGAGTACTCACGGTTGCTTTCTCCCCCCCTTTTTCCCCCTTTCCTTTCTTTCTGGTTGTCGCAACCAGATTCTGGAGCCCTGGAGCCAGACGCCATCGTCGACGATGACTCCTACTACACCGGAGGTGCCTACTACTACGTGTTGCCCGCGGACGACGACCAGGAGTAGTTTAGGAGGATCCCGGGCAGGAGGCCTGCGCCTCTTTCGATCTGTATCCCAGTTTGTGCTAGCCTTCTTAAGGCAAACTTGTTTAACTTATGTCTGTACTCAGATGTTGTTGCTTCCGCTGACTCGTCTATGATCGAGCACTTGTATTCGAGCCCTCGAGGCCCCTGGCTTGTATTATGATGCTTGTATGACTTATTTTATTTGTAGAGTTGTGTTGTGATATCTTCCCGTGAGTCCCTGATCTTGATCGTACACATTTGCGTGCATGATTAGTGTACGATTGAATCGGGGGCGTCACAGAGCCATTCCCGACACCCTGCCGGAGGGGGAATCCCATCACCGGTGGCCATCTTCATCATCCCGGCGCTATCCATGATGAGGAGGGAGTAGTTCACCCTCAGGGCTGAGGGTATGTACCAGTAGCTATGTGTTTGATCTCTCTCTCTCTCTCTCGTGTTCTCTCTTGTGTTCTATGGCACGATCTTGATGTATCCCGAGCTTTGCTACTGTAGTTGGATCTTATGATGTTTCTCCCCCTCTACTCTCTTGTGATGAATTGAGTTTCCCCTTTGAAGTTTTCTTATCGGATTGAGTCTTTATGAGAACACTTGATGTATGTCTTGCCGTGATTATCTGTGGTGACAATGGGATATCATGTGCCACTTGATGTATGTTTTGGTGATCAACTTGCGGGTTTCGTGACATTGGGAACCTATGCATAGGGGTTGGCACACGTTCTTGACTCTCCGGTAGAAACTTTGGGGCACTCTTTGAAGTACTTTTATGTTGGTTGGATGAATCTGAGATTGTGTGATGCATATCGTATAATCATGCCCACGGATACTTGAGGTGACAATGGAGTATCTAGGTGACATTAGGGTTTTGGTTGATTTGTATCTTAAGGTGTTATTCTAGTACGAACTCTTTTATAGATTGATCCGAAAGAATAACTTCGAGGTGGTTTCGTACCCTACCATAATCTCTACGTTTGTTCTCCGCTATTAGTGGCTTTGGAGTGACTCTTTGTTGCATGTTGAGGGCTTGTCATATTATCTATCTATGTTATTATTGTTGAGAGAACTTGCACTAGCGAAAGTATGAACCCTAGGCCTTGTTTCCTATCATTGCAATACCGTTTACGCTCACTTTTATCATTAGTTACCTTGCTGTTTTTATCATTTCAGATTACAAAAACCTATATCTACTATATATTTTGCACTTGTATCACCATCTCTTCGCCGAACTAGTGCACCTATACAATTTACCATTGTATTGGGTGTGTTGGGGACACAAGAAACTCTTTGTTATTTGGTTGCAGGGTTGCTTGAGAGAGACCATCTTCATCCTACGCCTCCTATGGATTGATAAACCTTAGGTCATCCACTTGAGGGAAATTTGCTACTGTCCTACAAACCTGTGCACTTGCAGGCCCAACAACGTCTACAAGAAGAAGGTTGTGTAGTAGACATCAGCCAACAAGCAGAGTGCGGAGGCGCCATGGTGGGAAGGATGCCCAATGTTACCTGGCTTGACGTCTCCTTCGCAGAGACCGTGAAAGGGTGGCAATCGGGGTGGTTCTACATCACCGAGCCATGCGACGCCAACTGGGCGGAAGCCCCCGAATTCCGATCCGGAATTCCCATGCGGCTCACCTCTTGGGAAAAGAAGGGCCTAGCCTGGGGTGAACCTGCGGAGCTGACATGACTTCAAAACTACATCAAGAATATGATGGACAAGAAAATCAAGCTTGTCAATGTGGTCCAGGTCATGCTCGTCCGCCGAATTCTTCCGTGCCAAAGACGGGCATTTAATCTGTGGGAGTTTGGTCCGGCCGAACACCAGACACTTCAAGAGCTTTACGACATGACACACAAGGACGCATGGAAGGTGTTGTTCAAGGCCTCCGAAATACCTCCTCCCACATCCGAGGACCGCAGACTTCACGCCACGCGGCTCCCCCATCCAGTGAGTTTTCTGACCATCACCAGATGTAGCTTTCCCAGCATACTCATGGGAGGATTCTAAGTCATCGTGTGTATTTAATCAGGATTACGTGGTGACGGCGGAGCGGATCGACTGTCCAGCTCCACTGCCAGAAGGTCCAGCAACCGCTCTCCTCACGGAGATGCTAGTCCCGGCGCCTTACAAGGTGCCGGAGAAGAAGGCCGAAAAGAAGGCCCCGGGGACAAGGAAGGGTCTCCGGCATAAGGTCGCATTGGACGCCTTGTCAGAAGACGACGAGGCACACTCCTCCCACGAAGGGGAGGAGGAAAAGGAAAGGGCCTCCCCATCCGGGAAGGCAGAAGGGCCTAAGAGGGCGTCCCAGGGGACCAGGAAGGGTCCCCGGCGCAAGGCCGTCATAGGCTCGTTGTCCGAGGACGACAAGGCAGATTCCTCCCACGGAGGCGGGGGGAAACACGAGGAAATTCCGCCTCCCCGCACTGGGGAGGATAAGAAAAGGAAAGCCGCCCCGCAGGGGGAGGCTAGGACGCCCAAGAAGGGAAAGGCGTCCCTTCCGGATCACTCCACCACGGCTGCCTACAGCGAGGAGGAGTGGCTGCCCAGGGGCAAGCCCCTAGTAAGATCGTAAGTATCTGCACTCTGTTGTATTTCAGTGTGACTTAGCTTCATAGTTTGTTATAACGCCGAACACGTATATGCAGTCCGGCCAGGGCCCATCCCGAGGTATCCTCTTCGGATGGGTGTTTGAGCGATTCAGCGATGAATTCGCTCCCGACGGCCACTTCCCCTCGGCCTGCGGATGACACGGAGGTGTTGTCCCAAAGGGTCCCAGAGCAGGGGGAGGCGACTCTGGAGATGCCCCAAGGCGAAATTCCAGATGTCGGGCACACGGGGTGTAAGGTCCCCGCGGATTATGCCGACAAGAGCCGCAACAAGTTGGTCTCCCGGCCGGACACTGTACCGGAACCTCCAAAGGTTCCGGATTCGGGCAGGCAGCCCCTCGCTAAGGAGGGCGAGCCGACCGTGCCGATGACTTCCGTTGCGCCAGAGGTGCCGGATAGTCTGCTGGAAGTGCTTCGCGGCGCTTCCATGGATGAAGGGCATCGTACTCTTATGAGTGCGGTGATTCAGAAGGTTCGGTCCGCCAAGAGCGGATGGACCGAAGCCTACACCAGCGTCCTAACAGGCTTTGAGGTAAGTAATCAAAAGTGTGTGAAATTATCACCCGATAGACAGTAGCCCCTGATACTCTGTTTGGTGTTCGGAAAGAAAAGCCAAACGGAGGGTCAATTCTAATCCACAGGAGGCTAACAGTAGGTGTCTATGTGAATAAGCAGGCAGTGCTGCTTGCCGCTGCTGCCCGCACAGCCGAGGTCACCGGACTCAAATGGGACCTTGAGCAGGCTGAAGAAGAGCCCAGCCTCACAAAGAGGCGGCTCGAAGAGAACAAATGTGAGTGATACCCCGTTCACATATCATATAGAGTAAGAAAAATTGGTGATGCTAACAAAAAAGCGTCATGATTTTGTAATAGGGGCCATGACTGAAGTGGCGGCCCTGAAGAAAGCGCTATCTGAGGCTGAAAACAAGGCGGCTGGAGCGCATTGAGCTTGAAAAGCAGAAAGCTAGGGTGGGCGAGGTACAAGAAGAGCTCCAGGAGCTAGGCAAGAAGTTCGAGTCCTTGGAGCGTGACTTCAAGACGAAAGAGTCTGACCTTGCGAAGGCCCTTTTGAGCATGAAAGACGCCAGGGCCGAAGCCTAAAAGGCCCAGCAGGAAATCCAGGCGGCCAAGAAGATAGCAGCGGGTAAGACATTCTTTATGCAAAGCAAGCATGTGGAGGAGACATTTCTTTTACTTGCCCGAATTCGGAGCTCTCCAGAGGCATTCGCAGATCTGCCACGTAGCATATCGGATGCCGCGGAGTTCTACTGTGCCGAAGAGGGGAGCTCAACGGAGAAGTTGTTTTGGTCCCAGTATGCTGGAGCCGAACACCCGATGCCTCTGAGTGACCAATTGAAGCAATTGGTTGAACTCCACAGGGCGGCCGAAGTGGCTATGAAAGATTTCATAGTTTAGATGTGGCCTGGTGAGCCCCTGCCCGCCAGCTACTTCGGCCTGATAATGCGGATGGTAAATGCCTGTCTGCGGCTTGAAGTGATCAAGCGATCCGTTTGCATTGAGGGTGCCCAACGAGCCTTTGCCCGTGCGAAGGTGCATTGGGGCAAGCTGGATGCGGAGAAGCTGGTGAAGGATGGACCACCGGAGGGCAAGGTGCATCGCTATCCCGAGAAATATTATGATGGTGTTATGAAAGGCGCTCGCCGCATGGCCGATGAATGTACCAAGGACACAATCCTTGAGTGAATGTACTCCTGTCGTTTTTGTAATATAAAAATGAAGTTGTTTGCGCTATATAGCGCTTTGTTTATTTAAAATATTACCTTCTGTGCGGCTGTTTATAGAATTCTGAAAGTAGGCCAGTCGTCGGCTTCGCCCCCACGTAACTAGTACTGGGGTGTTCGTGGAAAACCCAAAACACTCTTTTATCCAAATTTTTGGTCCTTGAAGGAGGTGTTTGGCGCAGCAAACAAGGCAATCGGACTATGCGGCTTTATAACTCTCACTTAGCCATAGAAGTCTACAATTTTAAATTGCGGCGAAGCCCCGAGAATTCAGAAAGCCGAATTGGGGTGCTATACACGCCTAAATCGGACGAGGCCAACTCCTCACCTAAAGCGGAAAAAATCTTTAAGGATTTTAAGACCTCTCGAACAGCGACCAGCTCTCGCCGCATCATGACAGTCAGTTTTTGGCTTTCTCTACTAAGGTGCTCGTCCGGAAGAACCGGGACACAATCGCAGTAGTTCTCCCTGCGCTACCTTAGCCGATATAATGGAACGTAAGGTACCAAAACAAAGGATCCGGGCAAACCCAACTATTGACCCAAGACATGATTCAGAGCTGATGCATATAATGCTATAAGTTCGGGGTGCCGCACTGTTGAAAGTGTTTCGGACTTATCTTTCCGTATTATGGGGCGCCATAAGAAGCCCCTGGCAAACTGAATGTACCAAGGTGTACGGATTCCATATTAAATAAACATTTATAGGAAAAATGTGCAGATAGGAATAATAAGTTGACGCTATATATTGTTTCCCATTGTAAGGCAATACGTCTGGGTGTATGTGTGAAATTGATGCGTTAAGCAGAATAAAAAAAGGACTATTTGACATGTCCTATCCAAGGGCGGGCTGCATGTAGGTATATAAAACAGGTATAACGATCATTAACAGATACCACCTGGGTATTCTCTTTGTGCGCAAAGCCTTTTGTCTCCTTGGTTTTCCCTCCTGAGAGGAGTCCGGTGATCCGGCTCTCTAAAGAGGCTGCCCGAAAGTAGGGTCCTGAAAGATAAAGGGGGTTATTAAAGTATGTTGTGACTGAACCGCACTGTTGACCGCATCACTATTGCGCCTCCGCCTATGCCCAAGGTATTTTGAGTGCGTAGTTGTGTACGCGCGGGACGAATGCTGCCTGAATGGGGCTCGGGCGGAGGCCGGACTGCTAGTCGCGCTCTTGGCGTGCCTGGCGATCCGGTTGCATGGTACTCCAGACTCGCTTGATGGTGTTCGGGGTTGTTGTCGCCGGGTTGGTGGTTTGCCGGAGAAGGCTGCTTTGTACTTCTACCGCGAGGGCTGCAGTATGCTCTTCTGTACAGAGAGAGCGGTCCGTGTTTCCATTGACTGTTATAACCCCGCGAGGTCCTGGCATCTTGAGCTTGAGGTATGCATAGTGTGGTACCGCATTGAATCGAGCGAATGCGGTTCGTCCAAGAAGTGCATGATAGCCACTACGGAAAGGGACGATATCGAAGATTAACTCCTCGCTTCGGAAGTTATTCGGAGATCCGAAGACCACTTCCAGTGTTATGGAGCCCGTGCAACGGGCCTCTACTCCTGGAATTACACCTTTGAAGGTGGTTTTGGTGGGCTTGATCCTTGAAGGGTCGATGCCCATTTGCACACTGTGTCCTGATAAAGCAGGTTCAGGCTGCCGCCGCCGTCCATAAGGACTCGCGTGAGGTGGAATCCATTGATGATTGGGTCTAGGACCAATGCGGCTGAACCGCCGTGGCGGATGCTGGTAGGGTGATCCCTATGATCAAAAGTGATCAGACAGGCTGACCATGGTTTGAACTTTGGGGCGACTGGCTCCATCGCATAGATGTCCTGTAGTGCTCGCTTTCGTTCCCGCTTGGGAATGTGGGTGACGTAGATCATATTGACCGTTTTCACCTGGGGAGGAAATTTCTTCTGTCCCCCCATGTTCGGACGTCGGAGCTCCTCGTCATCGTCGCTGTGCAGCCCCTTGTCCTTGTTCTCGGCATTTATTTTACCAGCCTGTTTGAACACCCAGCAGTCTCTGTTAGTGTGGTTTGCTGGCTTATCCGGGGTGCCGTGAATTTGGCACGAGCGTCAAGTATGCGGTCCAGACTGGACAGTCCCTGATTGTTTTTTTTGAACGCCTTTTTCCGCTGACCGGATTTTGACCCACTGAATTCGGCGTTGACTGCCGGTCTTCAGTGTTGTCGCCATTGTTTTGACGCTTATGTCTGTTGCACCGTGGTTTGCCGTTATTCTCGCGGACATATGAAGTGCTAGAGTTTATTGCGTGGTGCTACTGCGAGCCAACTAGCTGTCCTCGCCCGTGTAAAAGCGGGTCATGAGTGTCATGAGGGCCGCCATGGACTTTGATTTTTCCTGGCCGAGGTGTCAGGCGAGCCACTCATCGCGGATATTATGCTTAAAGGCCGCCAGGGCTTCGGCGTCCGGACAGTCGACAATTTGGTTCTTTTTAGTTAGGAACCGAGTCCATGTACGTTGTTGAGTTAGGAACTGACTCTTCGGGTTGTTGGGTAATGTGACTCAAGTCATCAGCATCCGGTGGTCGCATGTATGTTCCCTGGAAGTTGTCGAGGAATGCGTCCTCCAGGTCTTCCCAACTGCCGATGGAATTTGCCGGTAGGCTATTCAGCTAGTGCCGGGCCGGTCCTTTGAGTTTAAGGGGAAGATACTTGATGGCATGTAGATCGTCACCGCGGGCCATGTGAATGTGGAGAAGGAAATCTTCGATCCATACTGCGGGGTCTGTTGTACCATCGTATGATTCGATGTTTACGGGTTTAAACCCTTCTGGGAATTCATGATCCATCACTTCGTCAGTGAAGCAGAGGGGGTGTGTGGCGCCTCTATGCCGGGCTATGTGGCTACGCAGTTCGAATGAGTCTGGTTGGCTATGTTCGGCCCAGCTGAACTTATTGATAGTGTATCCAGCGTGACGATCATCATCACGTGTTGGGGCGCACCCCCGCGATCCGTAGATCGATCTTGGTTGTCCTGCCTTGTTTTCCAGTGTGTCTCGCAGGTCCTGCATATTGCCCCGAGCCGTAGTGTATTGGCGTGGGGGTGCGGGCTGGTATTCAGGCTGATACGCCGTTTATCCCGGCCACGAGGTGGCCGGTCAGCCTCGTCGTGTACTGGTATTATGGGTTCTTCCTCGAGTTGAGGTAGCCACTTGTGCTTTGGATAACCTTTGGTGTGGTGCTCGAGTCCATATTCCTCGGCTGCCAGGACTTCAGTCCATCTATATGTGAGCAGATCTTGATCAGCTTGGAGCTGCTGCTGCTTCTTTTTCAGGCTCCTCGCAGTGGCCATAAGCTGGCATTTGAAGCGCTCCTGCTCTACGGGGTCCTCAGGCATGCCGAATTCGTCGTCGCCGAGGCTAATCTCGTCTTCGGAGGGGGGCATGTAATTGTCCTCCTCTGGGTATCCGTCCATCGCCTGTTCGTCTGGGCTGATCTGCCCGTCTTCCTGTTCGGCCTACTCGAAGGCAGGCTGATCGGGGTTGTATTCGTCTTCGGCAACATCCGGATTATTTTCTCCTGTGCTAGTATTGCTGTGGCGGGGCTTGGAGCGGCGCCGATGACGCCCATGCTTTGCGTTCTTCCTTGAGGGTTTATCCTCCATTGCCTCATCGCCATTGGTTTCTTTTGGAGTGTCCACCATATATATATATATCATATGAGGAGGTGGCTATCCAGCGCCCCGTGGATGGTGGTTCCTGTTCTTCTCCTACATTGTCGTCCACACTGTCGATGTCTTCAGTGTCGAAGTCAAGCACGTCGGTCAAATCATCGACCGTGGCAATGAAGTGGGTGGTGGGTGGGCAACGAATTCCCTCGTCGCCTGCTTCCCACTCGAGCCGGACATAGTTCAGCCAAGAGTCTCCTGACAAAGAGAGAGACTTTAACGAGTTCCGCATGTCGCCAAAGGGCGAGTGCTGGAAGATATCCGCAGCGGTGAACTCCATTACCGGAGCCCAACCGGATTTAGCGGGCTCGGGGGTGCGCGGACTGGAACCTATAGCCGGACACGAGTCCGAGGGTCCGGAGTCACAGGCTTCCTTGGAGGTGGAGTCTGTGCTCGGCTCTACTGCCGATGAGTGTGCGGCCTCCGGGGCGGGGTCCATCCACCCGTCCTCAGACGACGCAATCTGCCCCGGGTTTAGGTCCGGAGCTCCTGTAGGTGCGATATCCTGAGTATTGTCCGACAACAGGTCTAAGCCGTGCTCGCCGTGACTGTTCGGCGCTCCTGGCGTATGCCCGAATCCGTCAAAGATCAAGTCTCCACGGATATCGGCCATGTAGTTCAAGTTTCCAAATCTGACCTGATGGCCAAGGGCATAGCTGTCGATCTGCTCCAGATGGCCAAGCGAATTGGCCCGCAATGTGAAGCCACCGAACACGAAGATCTGTCCGGGGAGAAAAGTCTCACCCTGGACCACATTGTTGTTGATGATTGAAGGAGCCATCGAGCCTTGTAGTGACGAAACAAAGGAACTCTCAATGAATGCACCAATGTCGGTGTCAAAACCGACGGATCTAGGGTAGGGGGTCCCGATCTGTGCGTCTAAGGCTAATGGTAACATGAAGCAAGGGACACGATGTTTTACCTAGGTTCGGGCCCTCTTGATGGAGGTAAAACCCTACTTCCTGCTTGATTGATCTTGATGATATGAGTATTACAAGAGTTGATCTACCACGAGATCGTAGAGGCTAAACCCTAGAAGCTAGCCTATGATGATCATGATTGTCTCTAAGGACTAAACCCTCTGGTTTATATAGACACCGGAGGGGGCTAGGGTTTACATAGAGTCGGTTACAAAGAAGGAAATCTAATATCCGGATCGCCAAGCTTGTCTTCCACGCAAAGGAGAGTCCCATCCGGACACGGGACAAAGTCTTGAGTCTTGTATCTTCATGGTCCAACAGTCCAGCCAAAGTATATAGTCCGGCTGTCCGGATACCCCCTAATCCAGGACTACCTCAACGGCCGCGCACCAGGGCACTCGTGGTGCGCCGCAAGCGCTCCTGCGAGCGCTGTGGCTTTTAGTAGGAGTATAATTTAGTTTCATAAGGCGATCTCATTAGTTTTGGGACGCAAATGATATATCCTGAACATTCGGGAAGTATTAGCGTCCTTAATTAAGTATGTAAAAGGGAAAATTTGGAAACCTTGTGTATCCGTACGCATTTTGTAAGTACGTGCATATAGCACAAACTTTACTATATACTATCGCACTACACGTCTCTCTCTATATATGCTTGCAGACTGTGCTACTCCCTCCATCCAGGTGAATAAGTCATCTTTGGTTGTGCACCATGACCAAGAAGGAGGTAAGACTTATACACCTAGACGGAGGGAGTACTACTATTACTTATGTACGTGCAAATGCACGTTTTAACATTACGATGCGGTTTTTGTAAAAGTAGAGAAACATCACCAGTCAAGCTTGTGAAACGATTTTCAATGCAAAACAAATGCAAAAATGCTTGTTTGATTGTTTATTAGCTTCCTTCTCTGGACGCGGCTCGTCTGACGTACGGCCCACACACTAATGTGTGGGCCCGGACCCACCCGTCAGCGGCCCAACGGCAGGGGGCCGTACGTCAGGGGATCCGGCTCCCCCTTCTCTGTGGTTATTTCTCTGTCGTACTTTTTACGGAGTATCTCACTGGTTGGAAAGGCATGCAAATTCCCAAACTGCTTCCTACACCATGTATCGAATTTTTTGCCTAACAAGTTGTGCCGTGCAATTGGAATTCCAGCTTGAGTACTACTACTAGTAGGAGTACCAGGGGCCAGTTCTTTTAGGCTTCTAGATTAGTAATCGCATTACTACTACCTCCGTCCTGGTTTATTGCTCCCATTGTAATCTGTGTCAAATTTTTATCATAAATTTAACTAATGAAATGTTTGTGCATGTCACATGTACTAACATTTTATCAGTTAAATCTTTGGTCAAAATTTAGCACAAAATACAATGGTGATGAATAAACTAGGACGAAGGTACTAGTAGTTTAGAAGCCCAAATAAATGAGTGAGGCGCCTTAATGTTACTCTCCACTGTGACTAGTCTTACGGGAAAAGTTGGGGAAGAGATGGCTTATTTTTTAAGCCGGCAAAAGAACTGGCCCTAGGAGTAGTAGCTAGGGATACTAGGAGTAGTAGCTAGTGATCGAGTGTGTGAGATGAACTAGAGAAAGTAAATGCAAAGAGATGAAATGCAAAAAACATGGAGGGATGTGATGGTTGCTTGTTCGTTTATTTTACCAGGCCACTTATTACTGGGAGTGGTTGGGTTTTGTGATATGACGGCTTTACTGCTGCGCCACGAGCGGGGTGAGACTCCCATGCAGCGCCGCCCTCTACACTAGTACTACATCGGTCGTGGTTTATTAGTCCCCCATCGAATTTGACTGGTGATTTAACTGACAAAATGTTAGTGCATGTTAACAAAAACTATATTGTTGGCTTCGCATTTGAACATAGTTTTCAATGATATAATTTTAGGTGACATGCATCAGCATTTATCGTACTATATATAATGTTAGTTCAATTTTTGGTCGTACTAATCTATAGTAAGGTGCCCGTGCGTTGCACGGAAGAGTGAAATGCATTGATCGGGGAGTTGTTTATTTTGACAAAGGATGTGGGGGTCATCTCATGTGTAACGGGTATCGATAGGTTTCTTCGGATATTATTTCATCTCTAGAGCTCACAAACATCCGGGTGAAATAGAAAAAAATTATCTTTTGCAAACAAAAGCGTTCAACTGTTCAACCTGCATTCAAAACTTGTGAAGAAATAACACTTATTTTGCAAGAAATGATCTTTAAGAATTAGTTTTTGAGTATCGATTGTTATACATGTTGGCTACAAATGACATGGCACTTTCTTATAGTCAACAGTTGGCTATACTATTAAGTATTAACCATGCCCTTATACACCTAGACGGAGGGATTAAATCAGGATGACTTGGAAGGGGGCAGAGGAGATGTAATAAATGGTTAATCGTAAGTCTTTCACTAGTACTGTAGTAAAAATTCGTACATGGAAGATTCTAGAATAAACCATAAATGGATACACTTTTATTCATGCGCGATACTCCAATAGAGCAAGATCATGCATGGAAGTCTCCACATGCTTAGACAACAGATTACGTTGAGCAAAGACTAATGATCAACATTTAACTTGGTAATGCATATGTCCAGGTGAACCTCCTTGGAGTCCCCGTTCACCATCCTGGGGGGGGGGGAATCATACCATGCGTCTTCCATGTCCACATCGGCTCAGCATAGTCCCAGTCAGCATGTTGGAGTCGGTGTGGGCGCCCACGTACCTCTGAGGGGCAGTAACAGTGAGCACAAACCCGTACATCAGCCTCGTGTCAGTGTCAGCGTCAGCGGCGTCACCCCTGACGCACACTACAGAGATGGGGTGGCGGTCTGCACGGGCCTCGCCGGTGCCCACGATCATGAGGAAGATGTTGTCGTCCTCTTCCGAGACTAGCAGGCGGCGGTGATCCTCCAGCGACCCCGGCATGGTGAACGGGTAGCCCGTCTCGTACTTGATGTTCTCCACCAAGGGCCAGTAGTGATCGCCGCATGCCTACTGAGGTGATGCACGATGTCCGCCCGCGAGCACCAAAATGGCATCGGGCACTCATAGCAGTAGACGAAGGCCTCCTTGGAGGCATCGACCAGGCCGTCCATGAAACGGGAGTGGCTGTAGGGGACGTTGCGCCAGTTGAATATATGAGCAAGTTACTACGAGATTTAGTCTGAATAAGCACAAAATAACTCATGACGGCTATAATAGAGATTAAACTAATCATGTGGACTGCATAGTAGATGAACAGATAGAATCTAGGACACATACTAGAAACATGAATTCTACCATGATTTCGAACGGGAAGGACAGAAACATATGGTGCAACAGGAGCAGCACCATTGGCGTTGAGGTTGTCGCCCATGTCATTGAGGAAGAGGTTGCCAAGGTCGGGGAAGAAGTCGTCGTCGGTGTAGTCGTCGCTACTAGCAGTCGTGAGAGTGCGCTCCCCCAATTTCAACAATGCCCGCCGAATGGAGCGCAGGAGGGAGTGGTTGCAGGGGACGTTGTGGCCGCGGAATGGAGCGCATGAGTAGCACACGAAGCAGTAGATGGTGCTCCTCCCTAAGTCTCTATCTCTATCTCTACTACTCTTCTTTGTTTTTATAACAAATCAAACAGTACTGCGTCGTCCGCTGCACACC
Organism: Triticum aestivum; assembly: GCF_018294505.1. Classification (NCBI taxonomy): domain Eukaryota; kingdom Viridiplantae; phylum Streptophyta; class Magnoliopsida; order Poales; family Poaceae; genus Triticum; species Triticum aestivum. The sequence continues at coordinate 259,114,243 of NC_057813.1, read as the reverse complement.
CGGCTGAACACGCCTCCTGGCCTCCATCAAACGCCTCCGTTAAACCCGCATGCAAACCGAGAAACCTACTCCGGCCTGCTGGAGGAAATTTGCCGGTTGTCATTGGAGAATAGTAGAGTCACGTCCAATCCATTTGAGTTAATTGCGTGTATGATTCTCCCTCTGTAAAAAGTTAATTGCATCCTTAATGTTGTATTCTAAGTACTCTATGGGTTCCACTGTTAGTATAGTGTACATGAAATGGTGGAGATACCATTTTCCGATAAAATTCTCGAGATATCATTAGTTTTTACACAAGGGATTACTCCTGCATGGGTCAATCAGAATGGTGTTTTGTAAAAAAAATGCATCTCGATGATCCGTGAAATGCACGGGCATCTTGCTAATATTTTTGCATATAATTCCAAACACCACGTAGACACGGTCTTTGACCATTTTACAACTATGTTAGTATCATTGTTAGTGGTCAGCCGGTGCAAGTTATAGCCCGGGTGTTTTAACCTTTTTTAGTAATAATATCTGGCGATTGTTCGCCATGAGCTCAATCCTGGCGAATCCCATGTAACCGTCAAATTTCCATCCAGCGATGGCCCGTTTTTAAGCCATAGTATTTGACAAAACCGCCACCCTTACACACATACTGTAACTGCATCGCGGGCGTTTGCAACTGCCATGTCTCCCAGCGAACATTTGCTGGGGATTAGAGTTAGCACCGATGGCGGTTCGTAGTCGTTCCACGCTTGGGCATTGAAGTTTGTAAGAGTATTTTAGATTAGAATATACTACTCCTCCGGTGCTAGTAGTAGAGCAGAGTCCTACTCCACTACTACTCTACTCAAGCAAGTTAGGGCATAGTAGTAGGTACTGTAGGGAGTACCAGTACTGTGATCACTCAAGCAAGTTGTCTGGTATCGATATGACCCTACGCTGCTGGTATGTGTCTCGTAAGTCAAGCGGCGTGTTGTAGTCATCATCACATGTCCACTTCGCGCATCACATATTCGCTTCTCCATCTTTGTTCGCACATAATCTCGTCCAATCTTCCATCCCTGCTAAGGCGCCTCCCCCACTCGTCCGAAACCCAAGCACTAACAATGGCAGAACCGAGCAGCGTCTGCCGAAAGAGTGGCTGGAATTGGCACCCCACAGAGGGAATCAAGCTCATTGTTTCACGTGTGGAAAATCTTAGTACCACGCCGCTCATCCCGTGCTCGTCGGGGCTATACCATTTACTCAAAGCCCTCAGGCCGGAGCTTTTTAAGCCAGCTTGTTGCTTGCTGATGCTGCCTGATCTTCAGAAACTACGTGTCACGCAGCATAACGATCGTAGGGTGGCGAGCATCAACCCCCTTGACTACGATCCGATCCCCGTCACACTCAACTACATTAACGGTATGTACTGGGTCAGCATGAACACATCTTGGATGGTGCTCGTCGAAAGTCGCGGCAGCTGGATGCTCGTGGAGGTCTACACCCGGCGATTGTTTCCCCTTCATTCGATTAACACTGCACTGCTTTGGCACCGCGACCCAGAATACTTGGAATCTTAAAGTAGCCAACATGATACCAAGTTTGATTTGCTCAAGGTTGTTATCTGCCAAGTGCCCACCAGATCCGCGAATTATAAAGACTTCAGGCTAATTGCGTTCTTCAACCGCGGTCTCGCCTATCTGACAGGTCACTGCGGTAAGTAGATAAATCTGCACGTCCATCGCAGGATCATACATCCTCCATGGTTCTCTGATGCCATTGAACACAAGGGCTTCATTTACGCTGTCGACTCCTTCTATGGCTGGACGTATTGCTGGCCTACTCCAGTCATCGCTACAAACGACTGTTACAGCAGTATGTTACTTTCCTATGATATCATGATGGCTTGCTTATATTACTGTCAACATTTACTGAAAAAATATTCATGCTCATAACATGATGTTCTTAAGATTGACTACATTAAGAGCCCTTTTTTTATTTGACTCCAACTTGATATGATGTTGTAGGCTGCCTGGTGTCCCTAACCTTCCTAACCCCAGAACCTCTCAAAGAAAAGCGGCATGGAAGTTGCATGTGGTTCCTGGCTCGATCAGACAACGGTGAATGATTGATGATCGTTCGCATGTACCGGACGTGTTGTTTCATGGAATACAATCACAGTCACTGCAAGGTCTTTGAGCAGGATCCCAGCTTCTCTGGGCCTTCAGGAATTTTTGACTGGAGGCTGGTAAGTAGCCTTGGTACACGCTCTCTGTTTCTCGGACTAAATTATCCGATTAACCAGGAGAAAACCGACGACAAGGATCATGATGGCAGCGTGGTTTCGTTCATCAGGCAAAACGGTGTGTACATAGTGTACCATGCGTCTCTACATGCACCATACCCATATATGTGCCGCCACACTCTGCAGCCCAAAGTAGGAGAGAGGGTCGCAAGTATCAGACTTCGACCTGCTGGCTAGAGTTTCCCCCGTCAGGTACCCATCTGGTTCAAGCCGTCAGCCAATCTCCACAGCTTAATAAATAGTAACATCTAACTGAGCCAGTTAGTTAGATGCGTACACTTGGTGTAGTAGGATCTTTATTTAGTTTGATGCATACACTTGTTCTTTTTTGGTAGCCCTTTTGTAATGATGGTTGATGTTTGGTTTGGAAGGGAGAGTTGCGTATTTACTCTTCTCGCCTGCTTACTGCTTCTGTTGCACCCCCAGCCCTAGTTGCTACTGCTGCTGTTTTCAATGTACAATCATTAGTATATGCTACGGGGTTGTGGTGGTTGGGTGGTGAGGTTTGAGGCTTCAGAGCGGTGGGAGGGGCTCAATTTATAGCCGGAGGAGGGGGGTACGTGGCTCCGTTGGAGTTCTCTAGAAGCCGGCGAGCGACGATGAAGGGTGCCAGCGAGGGGTGGAAGAGCTCAGCGATCACGCGGGAGCTGTTGCAGCTTGCGAACGAGCACAAGAAGCAAAGGGGAAGAAGACAGGGGCACGAGGCGCACTGTGGCTTTTGGCCGCGACGTGCCCATGCCCGCTGCAGCATCTCCGGCGTTGGTGAGCACCAGGGAGGGGTCAATGGTGATCAGTCGAGACTGGTGGCACGGTGCGGCAGTCGTCGGCGAGATCTGGATCGAGCACACGCGGCACAGAGGCACTGGCGCGGCGTAGAGCATGTCGAACGCATGCCAGAGCCCGTGTTCTCACGCGGTCACCATGCTAGCATGGTCAAGACGATGCCCACGTTCGGCCAAACCATGTCTGCGGTGTCTTTCGTGCAGTGTTAGGTCTAGGAAAGTTGAGGACTCACTGCCAGGCCGACCAGATGAGACTTGAGCTTGCTGGAAAGTTTCTGGTCAGAAACTTGGTCGCCAAGTTTGGAGGGCTTCTAGAAGGTGATTAGTGCTGATCTCCTGGGGTTAAGCTTTTCTTAGGAGGGTAATGAGGCTCAAGAAAAACCAGCTCCATTGGATCAAAGAAAAATACACTTGTTGTACAAAGTGCATTTTTAGGCTAGAAGTGAAATGATTTTCTGTAGCAAAAATATTCCAAAAAGTCATGCAATATTTTTGCTCAGGAAGGTGGGCCAATGTTCAAAGAATATTTAGGAATTATCTCAGGATTTTTGGAGCAATAAAATTGAGGGTTGCTTTGGAGCACTAGTTTCTGAAATGAGTTTCAGAAAAGAATTTGAATATTTTTCTTTTATGAAAAATATTCCCTGGGCCATTTTGGGGTTTTTCAGAGAAAGGAGGTTTAATGAGAGGTAGATGGGTATCACGCCCAATATGCGATACTATCCTAAAGAGACTCGAAGGTCCCACCAAGGATAGAACCGCATATTGAAACGCTTTTGCAAGGTGGATATCATTACATCAACATTACATAATAGTTGGGGATACATACAAGAGGCATACAATGCCACACGAATACAACATCACAATACGTGAGAGCAACATACGACTACGGATGAAACACAAACAGAAACTCAAACGACATCCACCCTGCTAGCCCAGGCTGCCGACCTGGAACCTATCCCCTGATCGAAGAAGAAGCAGAAGAAGAACTCCAATACAAGCAAACATCGCTCTCGCGTCATGGTCATCGCAAAACCTGTACCTGCAACTGTTGTTGTAGTAATCTGTGAGCCACGAGGACTCAGCAATCCCATTACCATGGGTATCAAGACTAGCAAAGCTTAAAGGGAAAGGAAGGGGTAAAGTGGTGAGGCTGCAGCAGCGACTAAGCATGATATGGTGGCTAACATATGCAAATAAGAGCGAGAAGAGAGCAAAAGGAACGGTCGTGGAGCTAGCAATGATCAAGAAGTGATCCTGAACTCCTACTTACGTCAAACATAACCCAGAAACCGTGTTCACTTCCCGGACTCCACCGAAAAGAGACCATCACGGCTACACACGCGGTTGATGCGTTTTAATTCGGATCTGGTGTCAAGTTATCTACAACCGGACATTAACAAATTCCCATCTGCCTATAACCGCAGGCACGGCTTTCGAAAGATTATACCCTGCAGGGGTGTCCCAACTTAGCCCATGACAAGCTCTCGCGATCAACGAAGGAATAGACCTTCTCCCAGGAAGACCCGATCAGACTCGGAATCCCGGTTTACAAGACATTTCGACAATAGTAAAATAAGACCAGCAAAGCCGCCCGATGCGCCGACAAATCCCGATAGGAGCTGTACATATCTCGTTCTCAGGGCAACACCGGATGAGACTAGCTACGAGTAAAACCAACCCTCAAGTTGCCTCGAGGTGGCCCCACAGGCAGCTCAGTTCGGACCAACACTTAGACAAGCACTGGCCCGGGGGGGGCTAAAATAAAGATGACCCTTGGGTTGGCCGACCCAAGGGAAAGGGTAGGTGGTGGTGAGGCAAATGGTAAAACCAAGGTTGGGCCTTGCTGGAGGAGTTTTATTCAAAGCGAACTGTCAAGGGGGTCCCATAAATCACCCAACCGCGTAAGGAACGCAAAATCCGGGAACATAACACCGGTATGACGAAACTAGGGCGGCAAGAGTGGAACAAAACACTAGGCAAAAGGCCGAGTCTTCCACCCTTTACCAAGTATATAGATGCATTAATAATATAAGAGATATTGTGATATCCCAACCAAAATCATGTCCACCTTGGAGAAATCTTCAACTTCACCTGCAACTAGCAACGCTATAAGAGGGGCTGAGCAAAAGCGGTAACATAGCCAAACAACGGTTTGCATAGGAAAGGTGTCAAAGGTTAGAGGTTCATGGCAATTTGGGATGGCTTGATAAACAGGTAATAGGTAGCGCAGCATAGCGATAGAACGAAGCAACTTGCATAGCAATGATAGTAGTGAGATCCAGGGTAGCGGTCATCTTGCCTGAAATCCCGCAAGGAAGAAGAACGAGTCCATGAAGAAGACGAATGGATGAAGCCGAACCAACCGTAGACGAACGAATCCTCACGATCGCAACGGAACAGGAACTATCGAGAAGAAGCACACAACATAGTAAACACACCACACATGAACAAGGCATGATTCACAACAAGCATGATGCATGACAAAGCTACATGAAGCTACTCATGGCAAGAGATGATGCAAATAAGAGCAACACATAAAGGCAAGTTTAAATGAGGCCGGGAACAACATATAACAATTCCGGTAAGTCCTCATATGCATATTTCGAAATTGGTCCAGATCTGAATAAACCTTATGTTCGAGTTGTTAAACAGCAAGTTAAGATGCAACAAGATGATCTACACAAGATTCTATTCAAGTTACATATAAAGTTCATTTAGTTCGGAGCTACGGCCTAGAAGATATGAGCAAAACAAGTTAAACATGGCATTGATGCAAAATGCACCCCAAACATCAAGCAAACACCTCAAAACAAGGATGCAACATGATAATATGAAACTACATGCAAAATCAAGCAAGTTTCATATATAGCACACTCAAAACGGAGCAACGGTTCAACACACACACATGAAACAAGTTTAAAGGACAAGCTGTCCAAAACAACAACTAGGCATATTGCAAGCATCAAAACTATATGCTATAGCACCCCAACATAATAACAAAAGGCATGGACATGATGTACAGGTAAAGAATTACAAAACATGAACACTGAGCTAACTCCAGAAATCACTAGAACATGCTCAAACACACATGGTAAGATTGCAAGTTATAACAATTCCAGACTTTGTAGAAAATAACATCACGATGCAATGTTGAGAGCTATCAAACAACATGTTACAGGAACTTATCATGGGAAACAAAGGCATGGCATGAAACTACTAAATGCATAGATCAAAAGTCCCTTAGTGACCATAAGCCAAAAAGGACCAGAAAATATGATGGCACCCACGTAAACATAGCAAGTTATATTACAGATTCAAACATGGCAGGAACATAATTATGAAGGCATGTTGATGAGCTTGTGCAACTCACTACAGAGCATTACATGGCATGGCAAGGCAACCAACAGTAAGAAGACATATTTGTGAAGCTAAGCATGGCAATAGCAAGGTCATAGGGTGCATGGAAAACTAGCAAAACACATGGAAACAAGTGAACTTAATGTTAACAGGCTGACAGCAACATTATGAAGCAACTTTGGAGCAAGATATGAACAAGCTACAGCAAGCTATAAATGCAACCAGGGGCATGGATGGTTAGAGGATGACATGTAGATCAAAACATGTTTACAGAACATCTCCAGATTATTCATAGAATGATTTGTAGCAACATGTTTATATAGCATCACGAAATAACAGATTCAGACTAGCAAAACAGTAACAGCATGTACCCTACTTAACAAGCTCCCTTCACTCACCACAAGTCATTGCATGGCAAGATAAGCATAGCATCATCAAGAAGACATGTTTACAACCAAGGCAAGAACAAGTTCATAGCATGCAAGGATCAACTATAGCAACCTTGGCCAAATTGAATAACATGTAAACAATCTACCAGGAAACATTTTGAAGCAAAAGTAGAGCACGAAAATGACATGCTAGACTACTCCAAAATTGCAACCAGAGGCATGAATGGATAGACACAAACCATATATTCAAAACATCCTTACTGAAGTATCTCAAAATATGCATGGATCTCTCTGTAGCATCAAGTTTACATGGCATGAAAATAACAGCAGAACAGGGACTAAAATCAGCAACATCACGATGCCTAGTTTGCATGCTTGTGCTAGTCACCACATTGATCACAAAAAAACATGGTAAGCACCTCTGTAAAGAAGACATGGCATAGTTCAAAACACATGTAGACATCAACCTCATAGGATGCACACATCAAACATGGCAAAAATGACAAAAGAGCTCGTTCTGTTAACAGACAGCAGAAAACATCATGAAGCACTCTTACAACGACGATTCGAGCATCTAGATGACCTCAAATGAATATGATGCAATGGAATGAAATGATGTACTCATTGAGGCAAACAATTTGACATATTGCACACACAAAACGGAGCTACGGATGCAGAGATAAAGCACGCAAACATGGCATGAAAATTACTACAGAATCGGGGACTTAGTGGAATTTCAGAGGGGGGGAAGTCAACCTGAGGCAGCACGGATTCCGAGGCAGGGCCGGATCTCGCCGGAACTTCGCCGGAGTTGGAGAGGACGGCGGAGAGGCACTCCGGCGACGTCGGGGAACGGCGCCGACGGAGGAGATGGACGGGGGGGGGCATCGAAAGGGGCGGATCCGGCGTCCGAGCGGCCGGATCTGGCCGGAGCAGCCGGGACGCGGCGTCGGAGAACGAGGCCGGTGGCCGGGGCTGGGCTCGCCGAGCTCCTCCAGCGGGAGGCGGGCGACGAGCGGCGGGCACCGCGGGGCGGCGGCGCAGCCGGAGGGGGAGGCGCGGCGGCGGGCCGAGATGGCAGCGGCGAGAGGCGACCGGAGGCGGGGGCAGCCGCGGGCGGGGAGGCGCGGTCGAACGGCGGCGCCGGGCGCGGGCCCTCCGCGCGGGAGGCGCGCGGCGGCGAACGGGCCGGGCGGGCCCGATCCGGGCTCGCCGGGCCGCGGCGGTGGGTGGCGGCGGAGATGCCACGTGGCGGGGTCTGACTGGCTGCGGGGGCGAGGGCGGACGTGTCCGGCTGCGGCTGGACGCGTCCGGTGGCGGAGAGGGAGAAATCTAGGGTTTCGGGGGGATTTTCATCCGTGAATTTCGGGGGAGGGGCTAGTTTTATAGGTAGAGGGAGCTAGGAGAGTCCAAATGAGGAGTGGTTTTCGGCCACGCGATCGTGATCGAACGACCGAGAGCATGGAGGGGAGTTAGATGGGTTTTGGGCCAGTTTGGAAGGGGTGTTGGGCTGCAAAGAGAGAGGGGCTTTACGGTTACCCGGTTAACCGTTGGAGTACCAATCGACCTCCAAATGGCACGAAACATGACAGGCGGTCTACCGATGCTATACCAAGGCCACTTGACAAGGCTTGGGCCATTCCGAGAAAGTTCAACACCCACTCACAACAGGAGAGAAAAAGGAGAATGCCGGAGAACATAGGAGCGCCGGATTGCAAAACGGACAACGGGGAAAAGGCTCGGATGCATGAGACGAACACGTATGCAAAAAGAAATGCACATGATGACATGGCAAAATGCAACATGCAAGCAAATGACATGGCAACAATGGCGAATAACTGAAGGACACCTGGCGCATCGGATCCGGGGCGTTATAATGGGTCACTTGGGTGAAAGTCAGGGGCATGCCCAAGTGCTAAGTCCATTTGAATTGATTCTAAAAACATAAATCCAAAGCAAGGGCAATAAAGTCCGGAAAAAGAGGCAAGGCAAAATCTAGGCTGTCACAAACCTACCCCACTTAGGATGAATCTCGTTCTCGATATTCGGTTGCTCGGGAAAACAGTTCTGGGTAGGCAGTCCTTAAAAATTCCTCTCTTTGCCAGGTTGCCTCTTCCTCGGTGTGATGCTCCCACTGAACCTTATAAAACCTTATCACTTTGTTGCGAGTGACACTCTCTGTCTCATCCAATATTCTGATCAGTCTCTCCTCATATGTTAAATCCTTAGCTAGTTCTATTTCTGCCATATCAGTTCTTTTCTCCAGTGGTGAGATACACATTCTTAACTGGGAGACATGGAACTGATACGTCTCCATCATATCTACTTTTCCAAACACTTTTGCCCTTGTTTTGGACTCTAACTTGCATGATTTGAATGGAACCAACCCAGACTAACGTTGTTTTCAGTAGAATTGCCATGGTGTTATTTTTGTGCAGAAATAGAAGTACTCAGAATGACCTAAAACTCCACGGAGAATATTTTTGGAATTAATAAAAATACTCACGAAAGAATCAAGGCCAAGGGGCCCACACCCTGTCCACGAGGGTGGGGCGTGCGCCCTACCCCCCTCGGCGCGCCTCCCTGCCTCATGGGCCCCTGGTGCTCCACCGACCTTAACTCCAACTCTATATATTCACGTCCGGGGAGAAAAAAATCAGAGAAAATGATTCATCATGTTTGATGATACGGAGCCGCTACCAAGCCCTAATCTCTCTCGGGAGGGCTGATCTAGAGTCTGTTCGGGGCTCCGGAAAGAGGAATCCGTCGCCGTCGTCATCATCAACCTTCCTCCATCACCAATTTCATGATGCTCACTGCCGTGCGTGAGTAATTCCATCGTAGGCTTGCTGGAGGGTGATGGGTTGGATGAAATTTACCATGTAATCGAGTTAGTTTTGTTAGGGTTTGATCCCTAGTATCCACTATGTTCTGAGGTTGATGTTGCTATGACTTTGCCATGCTTAATGCTTGTCACTAGGGCCCAATTGCCATGATTTCGGATCTGAACCTATTATGTTTTCTTGAATACATGTGAGTTCTTGATCCTATCTTGCAAGTTAATAGTCACCAACTACGTGTTATGATCCGGCAACCCTGAAGTGACAATAATCGGGACCACTCCCGGTGATGACTGTAGTTTGAGGAGTTCATGTATTCACTAAGTGTTAATGATTTGGTCCGATACTCTATTAAAAGGAGGCCTGAATATCCCTTAGTTTCCAATAGGACCCAGCTGCCATGGGAGGGTAGGACAAAAGATGTCATGCAAGTTCTTTTCCATAAGCACGTATGACTATATTCGGAATACATGCCTTCATTACATTGATGAACTGGAGCTAGTTCTGTGTCACCCTATGTTATAACTGTTGCATGAGGATCCAACGCCTACAAGCTTTTCACATATTGTTCTTTGCTTAGTTACTTTACCGTTGCCACTGTTACAACTACTACAAAACTGCTATTGTTACTTTTGCCACTGTTACCGTTACTTCCATATTACTTTGCTACTAAATACTTTGCTGCAGATATTAAGTTTTTGAGGTGTGGTTGAATTGACAACTCAACTGCTAATACTTGAGAATATTCTTTGGCTCCCCTTGTGTCGAATCAATAAATTTGGGTTGAATACTCTACCCTCGAAAACTGTTGCAATCCCCTATACTTGTGGGTTATCAGGAACACATTGTGTACCTTTGACAATTCCGGTGGCAACTCCAACTTATAAGCAACTATTCCGACTCTGGACATGACTGGAAATGGACCAATATACCTAGGTGCCAATTTTCCTTGGGTCTGAAATCTTTTGACTCCTTTCATGGGGGTGACTCGGATATACACGTGTTCTCCAGGTTCGAAGCTGATCTGATGGTGCTTTGCACCATAATAACTGTTCTATCGTGACTTGGCCAACTGCAGTCTATCTCGAATTTCCTTGACTTGATTCTCATCCTCCATCATCAAATCAGTTCCAAAAATGCGGCTGCCTCCGCTTTGAGACCAGTTTAGCAGAGTATGACACTTACGGCCATATAGAGCTTCATAAGATGACATCTTCAAGCTGGTCTGGAAACTGTTGTTGTAGGAAAACTCGACATAAGGCAGACAATCTTCCCACTTGGATCCTTGGGCCAAAGCACATGCTCGGAGCATATCTTCAAGTATTTGATTTACTCACTCAGTTTGTCCGTCTATCTGGGGATGATAAGCTGTGCTGTATTTCAGGGCAATCCCCAAAGCTTGATGAAGATGTGACCAAAAGGCTGAAGTAAAGAGAGAACCTCGATCTGAAGTGATTGTCTTTGGTACTCCATGCAAACTGATGATTCTGGCCACATATAACTATGCAAGTTGATCGGCACGGTGGGTGGTCCGGATGGGAATGAAGTGGGATACCTTCGTAAGGTGTCCACTATGACCCATATTGTGTCGTTTCCTCGGTGGGTCCTTGGTAGACCGGTGATGAAATCCATGTAGACATCATCCCATTTCCATTGTGAGACGCGTAGGGGTTGAAGGAGTCCTGCGGGCTTTTGGTGTTCCGCCTTCACTTTGTTGCATGGATGGAGCGTTTTGGATATTCGAGATATCAAAAACATTTTTATAGGGACAATTGTATGCATCATGGCTCCCTATCCCTGATGGTTTTTGGGTCGTGTGGGAAGGACCCCCCTATCGCAGTCACTCACTTGGCGATGGTTCAAAATGCCATCACGAGAAGGGGTTAAAAATGTTTGTATAGCACCTCGATGTACCAGTGTTGGATTCCAATATATAGGGGATGTTCTCCACAATCACAACCTCACATGTGGATTTGCATTCCAAAGCAAATTCTTCATATACACATCTTTAGGGGGGTTCTTTCTATATCATGGAATTAAAATATTCATGTTTTACTTTCATAGATAATTTAATCCTGTTGAAAACTTTAGCCAGTTTTGTCATCAGTCACCAAAAAGGGGGAGATTGTAAGAGCATCTAGTGCACCCTTTCTGGTTTTGTGGTATTGACGACAAAAATGGTTAAGGGACCAATGTGTTTGTGTGTATATAGAGGTGAAAGTCTATGAAGATTTGGTTTAATCCTCGTAGATGACCCCTAAAAATGTATGAGATACATTGAAGAATTTGGTGAGCCCTCATGAAGAATTAATTAGTCGAAGACTTGAATGCGAAGACTTAGTATTTTGGTAGTTCTTTTCTTCTTATTGGAGTCATAGGGAACATCATATTATTAAGAGGGGTTAAGGTGATACGAAGAAAGTATTTCCAAAGTGATGCTCAAAGTAAACATATTTCTTCGAGTGAAGACTTCAGAAATCTCTTGCGGTGCAGTTCATTTTCTTCAACGTCAGAGACAATGTTCTTCAGGATGCTATAGTCAATGCTTTCACTGAAGAGTTAGGAAACCATCAGTGTGGTTCACCTACCACGACAAATCTTAGAGCTCAAATTTCTGACAGTTGTCGAGCTAGCAACAACTGACTAGCATGTCCCACCTGCCAACAATCATATCAGGACCTTGGGTTGTGACCCCGGCTATAAATATCCACCTCCTCCACCATTAGTTGGTTGGCTCCTCCGAGTTAATTCTCGACAAGTGTCCTATAGATTAACCCATCCTCCTGAAGCATTTAAGAGAATCCTAGTGAGGAAAACCCAAATACCCAAAGCCAAAGTAATTGAAAATCACTGAAGAATCTATTATAAGTGAACTGAAGACTTATTACTCTTGAAGAATGTGATCTTCCAAACGGTTAGGAGCCGGTTCAGAGCTTCCAAGAGTCGTTGTGGAATGCTGAAGAAAGACTATGTAAAGGTTTCAGAAGTCTACCTTCAAGACTTACCACGAGTGATTGGGTGAGGCTAAGTGACCTTGGCTCAAGGAGAATAAAATTAAGACTTGGTCTTCTGAGCTAAATCTCAACCTCTCCAACCAGATGTAAAGTTTCCACAGCAACTTGAATTGGTAAAACAAATCTCTATTGGTTTCATTTCTTCACCTCTTTTACTTTCAGTATTTGTGTTGTGAAGACTTTGTACCTCTTCTCTCTAAAGACTTATTTACTCTGTTGTCCATGTTTTAGTTTATCTTGGCTCATGCACGTTTGTTTTTTGTGCATTTAGTTTACTCGTACTACTACCTTGTTTGCATGTTTTCCTTGTTTTGATGACTTTGTCTCAACATTGAATGCATGCTTAGCTTAGTTTCCTTTCAGCTAGTATTTCTTCTTACTTTTAAGTTTCTTGTTCTTCCAAGAAATAACTTCCTACAAGGAATTCATTAAAAATATCCCATCACCCCCCCTCTGGTCGATTAATGCTCTTTCAGACTCTCGCGCGCGAAGCGGGAGAGGCTATTTTTCGTCTTTCTTGTGCCCGTTTAGTGATTGTGTATCTGACTGGCCAACGACCCAGCAAGAGGGGTCGGGAGTGGGCTGTGTTCTAGGCCAAATCTATTTTTCCTAAATAGGATATCTTCTCACAACCCAGGCAATTGTTGGACCAGCTCTGTTGTTAGCTATCTAGTATATTAGAAATCTTCAACACTATAGTTTAGTTACTATGTTACCTGTTCTGTTTCTATGAAGGATTCCTTTCCTGTGAAGTATTTTTAGAAACACTTATTCACCCCCAACATCCCGTACTTATTATTCTCGATCTTACACTATTCATGTGTTTTTAGGATCTTGCAAACCAAATGAGCCCTCAGTATATGATGAGGACATCACTACTATAGTTACACCCACAACCCTTGTTGCTACATGCTACTTGTGAGCTACGTTTGGATTTCCTCAAATAGGAGAGGATGATGCAGTATAGTAGAGACAAGTATTTCCCTCAGTTATGAAACCAAGGTTAACAATCCAGTAGGAGAACCAAGCAACACTATGTAAACATCACCTACACACAAAGAACAAATACTTGCAACCCAACGCGTAGAGGGGTTGTCAATCCCTTAACGGTATTGAGAAAGATTAAATTGTATAGGTTTTGATAAATAGATCAAACTTAAATCCAAAATAAAATAAATAAAAGAAAATTGCAGCAATGTATTTTTGGTTTTAATATATGATAGAAAATAGACCCGGGGGCCATAGTTTTTACTAGAGGCGTCTCTCTCGAAAATAACATATGGTGGGTAAAAGAATTACTGTTGGGCAATTGATACAAAAGCAAATAATTACAATGATATCCAAGGCAATGATCATGTATATAGGCATCATGTCCAAGATTAGTAGACCAACTTCTTCCTGCATCTACTACTATTAATCCACACATCGACCGCTATCCAACATGCATCTAGTGTATTAAGTTCATAGAGAAACAGACTAATGCTTTAAGCAAGATGACATGATGTATAGAAGATAAACTCACGTATGAATAAATCCCATCTTGTTACCCTGAATAGCAACGATACATGTGTCATGTCTCTTTCTGTCACTGAGATTGAGCACCGCAAGATCGAACCCATCGCAAAGCACCTATTCCATGGCAGGATAAATCAATCTAGTTGTCCAAACCAAACTAAAAAATCGGAGAAGAAATACGAGGCTATAACAATCATGCATAAAAGAGTTCATAGAAAACTCAAATAATATTCATGGATAGATCGAATCATAAACTCACAATTCATCGGATCGCAACAAACACACCGCAAAAAGTAATTCATCAAATAGATCTCCAATAACATCGAGGAGAACATTGTATTGAAGATCAAAAAGAGAGACGAAGCCATCTAGCTACTAACTACGGACCCATCGGTCTGTGGTAAACTACTCACGCATCATCGGAGGGGCAACAAGGATAATGAAGAACCCCTCCGTGATCATTGTCCCCTCCGGTAGAGTGCCAGAAAAGTCCTCTCGATTGGATCTCGTGGTTCTGGAACTTGCGACGGCGGAAAAAGTATTTCGTGGACTCCCCTGAGGGTTTTGTGATTTTAGAGTATTTATAGAGGTGGAGGTAGGTCAAAACGATGCCCGTCAGCCCACTACCCACCAGGGCACCAGAGGCCCCTGGCACGCCCTGGTACCTAGTGGGCCCCACTTTCATCTTCCCATGGCCTCCAAAAGCTTCCAGTGTCTCTTATCACCAGGAAAAAAATCTCCAAAAAGTTTCGTGGCATTTGGACTTCGTTTGGTACTAATATTCTGCAAAGTAAAAAAACAAACAAAAATAGCAACTGGCACTGGGCACTAAGTTAATAGGTTAGTCCCAAAAAATGATATAAAGTTGCTTGTAAATGTATATAAAACATCCAAGATTGATAATATAATAGCATGGAACAATAAAAAATATAGATATGTTGGAGACGTATCACTACATATCATGGACCAATTACTAGAGCTCGCTCGCGGGACAATTAGATTTATGCCCCTAGTTGTGTCCCACTCGTCTGTTTTACCCCTAATTCCCAAAAGTCACCAGTTCTGTCCAAGTCACTTTGCTCCTCTTATGCTTTTTTCCTTTGACCGTTTGACCGTCAGTTTGAAAACTTCATAACTAATTCATATTAAATCAAAAAAATGCAAATAAGATACCAAAATGTTCAGAAAAACATCACCTATATGTCAGTGTCATTTGCATTCATGAAAAAAGTGTTTGAGAGTGCCCATCTAAGTTTTAGCTCTTATGCTACCACCATGAATAGTAAAATCTAAAAAATTTCAAAAAAATTCAAAAAAAATTGGTGGCAAAGAATGACAAATGTTTTACGTTCCTGCCAAGTTTCATCAGGGAATAACATTCGTGGGTGCCGCGGCAAAAAAAACAATCAACACTCCAAAATACATTATTTTTTTGCCATGACTTCCATGAATGTCGTTCCCTAATGAAACTTGGCAAGCACTTAGAACATTTGTCGTTCTTTGCCACCATATTTTTTTGAATTTTTTTGAATTTTTTTAGAGTTTACTATTCATGGTGGTATGAAAAGAGCTAAAACTCGGATGTGCACTTTCCAACACTTTTTTCATGAATGCAAATGACACTGACATATAGGTGATGTTTTTCTGAACATTTTGGTATCTTATTTGCATTTTTCTGATTTAGTATGAATTAGTTATGAAGTTTTCAAACTGACGGTCAAACGGTCAAAGGGTAAAAGGATAAGAGGAGCAAAGTTACTTGGATAGAACCGGTGACTTTTGGAAATTAGGGGTAAAACAAACGAGTGGGACACAACTAGGGGCATAAATCTAATTATCCCTTTAAATTACCAGGTACTTCTGTTTCTTGGTAACGATTCTAATGTTCATCAGAATATGATGATTCCTAAATTGGATACATTTGTTTTGCTTTAGATGAAGGGCCTAGCATGGACAAGAAGGATGGACATGGGAGCATGATCAAGCATGGAGAGAATGGGGCGTGCAAGGGGAACAAGAGCGGAGTTTTCGGTGGAGTTTTCAGCACTTTGAAGCCACCATGATGACATACAAGGACATGGACAAAAATATACAAGACAACCTTTCATAAATTTCGGCCATAGCTTAATATATGTGCTGCACCACCTTATTTTTGGGCCAGACCCATGTAATTTTTCAATACACTTAATAGGCTATTTCTAGAGTCCGTATTAATAGGGAAACCTACTTGGGACAGAATTTAGTCCCACCTTGCCAAGGGTGGACGAAATTACCCTCTATCTCCCTATAAATACAGCCCTTAGGGCATAGTTTTAAATTGGGGTTCTGTTTAGATTACAATTCACCATAGTGCAATGGGCATACTTTGTTTGTGTCCAACGACTAGGCCAAGACGTTTCAGAACCCCACTTTCCTCTTAAATTCGCAATATCCAGATTGCAATCTCAGTTTCTTACTTGTTCTTCGTTTGCTTGCAGGAAATAGACCCTCGTGTTCAGGTTGAATGTGCTCTACTGTGGTTAATAACCTCTCGGAGTTGGTTTAGAGATTGCTAAGGAGCAACGTCTTTGCACATTCGTAGTCAGATCGTCAAAGTCGACCTCCACCAAAATGATAGCTACCATCTCATCGAAACACGGGACAACTTTGCCTCTATCAAGTGGTATTAGATCTCTAGGTTGCTTAGTGAGATTTTACCAATTTTTCATAGTTTAGATCGTGCTTGTTCTTCATACCTATAGTCCTCGAAAAAGCCAAAAAAGGGTTAGCTCACCATATACGAACCAATCTGAGCCTTTGCATAATCTTATGAGCGTTTTGCTTTGTTGAATTTGCGGTTGCATCATCATGTCGAGCTGTTGGTCTTAGTATCTAATCCGTTGGAGTTTCGAGTTCTGGTCACAGGTTGTCGCGTTGGCGCTGCACAATTGTTACCTCCACTGCCATATACCTCCACCACATATCTGCCGCCCTTCCATAAAACCACCACATATCCGCTGCCCTCACCCCATTCTGGGTTGCCACTATATACATATCACTGCATATCTGTCGCCAATACGAGTCTGCCTCCAACATATATTCGTCACAAGTTCGAGTTCCACCAGATACATATCCAACATAAGTCTAAATTCCACCATATCCATCTCCGCCACCAATCCTATTTCGAGTCTAGTATTTGCTTCTCTATTATTGATTTCCAGGTCATGCCCTAGTACGTGTCGTGACCAAGTTAGACTCCCCAACTTTCGTGCCATCCATAGAAGAAAAATAATTCCAAACTAAAAAAACTAAGTCAGAAAAATTATGGCTAGGCAGTTTTTAGACCATTTGGAGACTTTTCCGGGAAAATTTGTTACCGAGCATAAATAAATAAATAAATAGGAGCCCAAATTTAGAGTGGCTTCTCCCTTCATTACGTGCCATAGCTCGCGTCTCTAGTACGGTCTATCATCACAATACCATCATTGAGCGTTTATTCAACTTTGCATCTCTGAATTCATTATTGCTGGCCCTTTTTGCTACCATATTATAAGCCTTCTCAGCTCCACATACATCTTCGTAGTGCGTTTGACACCACTTGGCAACCACTCTATCCAAGCTTTGAGCATTTTGACTACAACGGTTGCCTATCATCGCCTGTTGCTTGGTAAGAACAGGTAAGAATTTATGTTTCGCTTGACACATTTTTTATTTTCCACCACACCATATCCTATTAGTAGTCTGTAGGACATATTCTTGTTGTTTCTATTGCTGCTAACCATGCCAGGATCCCAAGCAGACGAGCTAGACTGGGAGAACATGATGAACAAGGAGATACATGATAAATGTGCAGAAATGATGGGAGAACAGGTGCAAGACATTCTAAACAGATTTGGAGAGGCAATGGAATGGATAGATGTTTTGAGAAGACACTCGACACCAAGCTGGACAAAAAATTTAATGAGCTTCTCGCACGTCTACCAAAACCACCACCACCTGCTGCACCTTCTGCTCCTCTACTACAACAACCAGCACCTTTCTCCATGCTGCAACCCAAACCAGTCAAGAAAAGCCCAGCGTATTCCCCTCACACAAGGCCAAAATTCTACAATCACTATGAGGGCGAGTACGAGGATGAGGTTGCTACACATCAGGCCTACATGCAACATCCTGGTCGTCCACGTGCCTATAATGGAAATGGTAGGCATGAACCAACCCCTCAGGTATGAGATGATGAACATGTTGCTGAACTGAAATTGAATATTCCGCCATTTGATGGTAGATACATTCCTGATACATATCTTTCTTGGGAACTATAAACTGAACAACATTTTATAGGTTTACAATATCCTGAGGATAGACGTGTTACTGCTGCTATGTGTGAATTTACTGGATTTCCATCTATTTGGTGGTCCACACATTGTACAACACATTCTAATAATATTTCAACTACTTGGGCTGCTTTAAAAGATGGTATGCGTACTCATTGGGTTCCTCCATATTACCAACGTGAATTGCTTCAAAAATTGCAGTGGTTAAGACATGGCAAAAATTCCGTAGAGGAATATTATCAGGAATTACAAACTGAAATGCTTAGATGTGGTATTCAAGAAGATAATGAAGCTCAACGTGCATGTTTCATGGGTGGGTTAAATAGAGTGAATCCAACTATCTTAGAGTGTAAGGAGTATAACAATATCACTAATTTATTCCATCTTGCTTGCAAAGTTGAACGTGAGGTGCACGACCGATAGGCCATGACACAGACTAATTTTTTTGCAAGTCGATCTTCATCATGGACACCACGTGCGTCTTCTACTACCAAACATTCTGGTGCACCCCTGACTGCTTCAGCCGCCAACTTCAACCGTCATATAAGAAAACAAGCACCACCAACACCATCTAGCAAGAGCACACCTTCTGGTGCCGCACAGAGCTCTTCTTCATCCATGACATCAACATGGCAAACACATAATATTATATGTCATCATTGCAAGGCTGGATGTCATTATGCGAGAGAATATCCATTCAAGCGTGTGATCATCGTTACTTAGGATGGTAGGTATGAGTCTACTAGTGACTATGATGAGGAGACTTTGGCTCTTATTGCAAGTGAAGAACACGGTGGAGATGATTCTAAACAAGAGACACAATACATGGATGCTGAAGACGCTGACCAGCATGAAAGTTTAGTTGCTCAACGTGTTTTGATTGTGCAGGTAACATAGACTAAGCAAAATCAGAGGCACAATTTGTTTCATACAAAGAGAGTTGTAAAGGAACGTTATGTCCGCGTCATCATAGATGGAGAGAGTTGCAACAACTTGGCTAGCATGGAGATGCTGGAGAAGTCGTCTCTCACCACTAGACCACATCCTCATCCTTACTACATACAATGGTTAAACAACAGCGGCAAGGTTAAGGTTACACATACTGTTCGTGTGCATTTTAGTATTGCTACATATGTTGATTATGTTGATTGTGATGTGGTACTTATGCATTAGCGACCAGACCTCAAATAGTCTAGTCTCTGTGCATCAGTGTCATCCCTGGATCGGTAATGCTGACATGCACAATACTTGAGGATTTATAATAGAGTTTCAATCACACATTTATTACATCGAATGTCTCAAAAAGAGAACTTATTACAATAATATGGCTTAAGGCCATCTAAAAACGATAACAACGAAAGGCTTGGAAGATAAAATGAGTCCATCAACTCCAACGGCATAGCTGAGTGAACGACAACGACCTATGGCACCTTACTCGTCGTCTGAAAAGTCTGCAACATGAAATGTTGAAGCCCGAAACGGGGCAACACAAGGAATATGCTGGCAAAGTAGCACATAGAGTAATGAACAGAATAAATGCTATCACTACATGCATATATGGCTGGTGGAAAGCTCTATGGTTACAGTTTTGCATAAAGCCAATTTTTCCCTACAACAAAGGAATAACGTTTATTTAACTATCATGGTGGTTATTAAACATTGAGAAGGTTCCTCCAACTCAATCCCAATTAAACATCATCATTAAACCCAATCAAATTAATTTAGAGTGATGAGATCAACATGACAATCCAAGAACCAGATACTCAAGATGTCCATAATCGGGGACACGGCTAACCATGATTAGTTTGTACACTCTGCAGAGGTTTGTGCACTTCTCCCCACAAGACTCGAACACATCCATGATCAGAGATTCGAGACACAGTCTTTCTGAAGCATTAACTCTCTACTCTGGGTAGACAGTACCACCTACAACCCACTACATGTGCTAGCCTACCTCTTCGAGAGCTTCACGCAACTTACTCAACTATGCCAGAGCCCATATTGGGTTGTGGCTGCACACGGAAGTTTCTAGCATTAATAATCTTATGATCCCTTTGAGCCTGGGTGGCGGACCGTAGGATGATCACACGGGTACTCCGGGATATCCTAGGACAACACTGGATTCTCCAGGTGCCCTGACAACCACTGGGTACTCCAGGGTGCCTCAAGCAATCCACCCAGATGTGTATTTAAGTAGCCACCTTAAGTTAACAATTAATTAACAACACTCATATCTGTCATGGATTCACTCACCCAAACCACGTCTACAAGCATAGCATAGCAATATAAGCATCACATAAAAGTAACTCCCAAAGGTTTGGTAATAAAACAGGGCAATAGGTTCTACCTCATCATCTACTTCCCAAAACCCACATGCTAAACAGATCCTAACCATGCAATGTTTGAGGGTTGATCTAATGCATAAAACTGGGTAGTAAAGAGGTATGATCAAAGTGTTACTTGCCTTCCTGATGATCCGCAAAACATAGAGACTCGTAGTAGCACGCTTCGCACTCCGGGTACTCTATCGCAAACAAACAATAGCATACAATAAGCACTCAACTAGAAGCACAGGTAAAACTCAAATAAGAGATCTAACTAGAAAGTTCAAATGAAGATCTCCGGTTTGCAAAAAGAATCAAATCAAACGGAGCAACGAAACTCAAACTAAGAAAGGAACAAGATCCGTTTACTAATCTGGACTAAAGTCAAATTTTACAGTACCAAAATATTGTTCAAGTTGATTAAACAGAAAGAGGGCTTCGAAACAAAGATCTAGGCACTTGAATCACCAGATTCAGATAAACGAGCGAAAAGATAAACTAAAACGAAGATCATGGCAGAAATCGCGATCGAAAATAATCGTGGAAAAACCCTGGAAAATAAAACACGAGGAACAGGCTAACGAATGAGCGCTCGCTGTCTGCGGCTAACGGACAAACAATGTTTGTTAAAAAGAACGTATGGACGAACGTACGCTATTTAACTAAACCGGAAAAAAATAAAACCGATCAAAAAACGAAACTAGGGTTTTAAAAAAATCGAACGGTTTTCTTGGATAAACCGGCAGTGGCGGTGGCGGTTATACCTCCGGCAAGGCCGGCGGCAGCGGCGGGATTGGCGGCGGCAGCGGCGGCAGCGGGGAACGACGTAGAAGGCGGCGACTCCGCGCGGTGGCGGCAGCGAGAGGGCGGCGGCGGCGCTAGGGTTTGCGGGGCGGGGTGACGGGACGGGCTGAGGCAGCTCGGGGCCTCGGCCTTTAAAGGGGCCGGCCGGGCTGGAGTCCTGGGCGGACACGGCCCGGAAAGTCGGTTGACTTTTTTTTAAAATAATTATGACACACAGAAAAACAAATAAAATAAATACTAAACGGACTCCAAAAATCCTGAAATAAATTTTTCCCGTCCTCTAAAAATATAGCAGACAAGATGAACATTTATTTGGGCCTCTAATACAATTTTGAAAAATACATTTTCTTTCCTAATTCAAATAAAATAGCAATAAAACTCCGAATAGATTTCTTATTTGATTTTAATATTTTTCCTCCAATAATTCCTTATTTTGGAGAAGTCATTTTATCCCCTCTCTTTTATTTTTATATTAGAAATATCCAAAGAGAAAATAATTAAACCAAATTATCCGCTTTTCAAAATTTGAGAAAACTCGAATATGAAAATAACAAAATCCCCAACTCTCTCCGTGGGTCCTTGAGTTGCTTAGAATTTATAGAATCAACCAAAAATGTAATAAAATATGATATGCATTGATGATCTAATGTATAACATTCCAAATTGGAAATTTGGGATGTTACAAACCTACCCCTCTTAAGATGAATCTCGCCCTTGAGATTTGGGTTGGCTAGAAAATAGGTGCAGGTTGTCCTTGCGTAGGTCTTCCTCTCGTTCCCAGGTGGCTTCATCCTCGGTATGGTGGCTCCATTGAACTTTGCAGAACCTGATAACCTTGCTGCGTGTGACTCGGCTGGCAAAATCGAGAATCTTCACTGGTTTCTCCTCGTAGGTCAAATCGCTATCCAGTTGAATCGCTTCCAGTGGCACTGTATCCCTCAGAGGAATATCGGCCATCTCTGCGTGGCACTTCTTCAACTGCGAAACGTGGAACACATCATGAACTCCTGACAATCCTTCTGGAAATTCCAACTTGTAAGCTACTTCTCCCATATGCTCCAAAACTTTGTGTGGTCCCACAAAATGTGGTGCTAACTTTCCCTTAACTCCAAAGCGCTTAACTCCTCGAAGTGGGGACACACGAAGATACACTCTGTCTCCGACTTCGTAAATTGTCTCCTTGTGTTTAGAATCCGCATAGCTCTTCTGCCTGGACTGGGCTACCTTGAGTTTATCGTGAATAAACTTAACCTTCTCTTCAGACTCCTTAACCAAAACTGGTCCAAACAACTGACGGTCTCCAACTTCATCCCATAACAACGGTGTCCTGCACCTCCTTCCGTACAAAGCTTCAAAAGGGGCCATCTTCAAACTGGCTTGATAACTGTTATTGTAAGAGAACTCTGCATATGGCAAATTGTCGTCCCAACTAGATCCATAATCTAGCGCACAAGCTCTCAACATGTCCTCCAGAATCTGATTGACTCTCTCGGTCTGTCCATCGGTCTGTGGATGAAAGGTTGTACTAAACTCTAGCCTGGTACCCAAAGTCTCATGCAACTGATTCCAGAACTTTGAGGTAAACTAGGTTCCTCTGTCTGATACAATGGTCCTCGGAACTCCATGCAGACATACGATCCTGGTCATGTATATCTTTGCCAACTTAGCACTGGTGTAAGTGGTCTTTACTGGGATGAAATGAGCTACCTTCGTCAAACGATCGACTACAATGGTCCTCGGAACTCCATGCAGACATACGATCCAGGTCATGTATATCTTTGCCAACTTAGCACTTGTGTAAGTGGTCTTTACTGGGATGAAATGAGCTACCTTCGTAAAACGATCGACTACAACCCATATCGAGTCATAGCCTGAACGAGTCGTGGGCAATCCCGTGATAAAATCCATGCCTAGCTTATCCCACTTCCATTCGGGTATCGGAAATTGTTGTAGTAATCCCGCTAGCTTCTGATGCTCTGCCTTCACTCTCTGACATACATCACAAACTGCTACATACTCAGCAATATCCTTCTTCATTCCGGTCCACCAGAATCTATCCTTCAAATCTAGATACATCTTGGTGTTTCCTGGGTGAATCAAATATGGTGAATCATGGGCCTCCTGCAGAATCAACTTCCTGATCTCGGGGTTATTAGGCACATATACGCGATCCTCAAACCATAAGGTATCGTGCTCATCCTCACGAAATCCTTTAGCCTTTCCTTAGCTCATCCTTTCCTTTATCTCGGTAATCTCTTTGTCAGTCTTTTGGGCTTCTCTGATCCTATCCATCAAGGTAGACTGAATTTCCAACACTGCTACATAACCTCTCGGAACTATTTCCAAACATAGCTCGCGAAGATCCTCTGCTAACTCCTTGGGTAATCCTCCGGTCATGAGTGTATTGACATGACTCTTGCGACTCAACGCATCGGCTACTACGTTAGCCTTTCCGGAATGATACTGTAACTTCATATGATAATCCTTGATGAGCTCCAACCATCTCCTCTGCCTGAGATTCAACTCCTTCTGCGTGAAGATATACTTCAAACTCTTATGATCCTGTACACCTCACAATGGTTTCTGATGAGAAAATGCCTCCAGGTCTTCAATGCATGTACTACAGCTGCTAGCTCCAAATTGTGTGTAGCATAATTTAACTCGTGGGGTTTAAGCTATCGTGAGGTATATGAAACAACTCTTCCCTCCTGCATTAACACTGCTCCAAGTCCTCGACGAGAAGCATCGCAGTACACTTGATAATCCTTGCGTTCATCTGGAAGAATCAACACTCGGGTTGTAACCAAGCATTTCTTCAACTCCTAAAAACTAGCCTCACATTCCTCAGTCCATTTGAACTTGGTGTCCTTCTTCAACAACTCCGTCATGGGCTTTGCAATCTTAGATAAATTCTCAATGAACCTCCTATAGTATCCTATGAGTCCAAGGAAAATCCGGATCTCTCCAACCGACGTGGGCGATTCCCAATTAGTCACAGTGACAACCTTGGTGGGGTCTACTGCTATTCCTTCTCCAGATATAACATGTCCGAGGAATCCAACTTCCTTCAACCAAAACTCACACTTGCTGAACTTGGCATATAACTGATGTTCTCTGAGCTTCCCAAGTACCAAACGCAAATGCTCCTGATGCTCCTCTTCATTCTTCGAGTAGACCAATATGTCATCAATGAACACCACGACGAACTTATCCAAAAACTCCATAAACACCTTGTTCATCATGTTCATGAAATATGCAGGCGCGTTAGTCAGACCAAATGACATAACATTATACTCATATAGCCTGTACCTTGTGGTAAAAGTTGTCTTAGGTATATCCTGCTCTTGAATCTTCAACTGATGGTATCCTGATCGCAAATCGATCTTGGAAAATACTTTAGCTCCTTGCAGCTGGTCAAATAAATCATTTATCATCGGCAGTGGGTACTTGTTCTTGATCGTCACTTCGTTCAATCCACGATAATCAACAACCATCCTCGACGATCCATCCTTCTTCTCCACTATAAGCACTGGTGATCCCCAAGGTGACAAACTTGGGCGATTATAGCCTTTATCCAGTAACTCCTTAATCTACTTCTTAATTTCTTCCAAATCCTTTGCGGGCATCCGATACGGTCTCTTAGATATTGGCCCTGTGCCTGGCAAAAGCTCAATCAAAAACTCAATGTCTCTATATAGTGGCATGCCTGGCTACTCCTCTGGAAATACATTAGGGAAATCCTTCACCACTGGTACTTCCTCCTGTACAACTCGTGATAAGGAATTCACTTGAGTCCTCTTCGGCACATGCCGGGATACATACTTAATCCTTCTTCCTTCTGGGGTGGTGAGCAAAATTAACTTACTGGCGCATTCAATGTTCCCTCCATACTTCGATAACCAATCCATGCCTAATATTACATCCAGTCCTTGTGACTCCAATACTATTAGGTCTGAGGGGAACACGTAGTTACCAATCCTTAATGGTAACCAATCACACCATAGGCTAGCCATGTACTCTGCTCCTGGCGAGGTTACTAACATGGGTGACCTAAGGGCTTGGGTTGGCAGGTTATACTTATCCACAAATCCCCTTGATATGTATGAATGTGATGCACCAGTATCAAAAAGAACGATTTCAGTAAATGACTTAACCAAAAACTTACCTATAACTGCATCGGGTTGCGCTTCAACCTCCTCCATGCTAACGTGGTTCACTTGTCCCCTGTTGAAAGGGTTGGGCTTCTTCCCAGAGCTTCCATTGCCATTTCCATTCTTTGCTTCAGAACACTCCATGGTGTAATGTCCATTCTTCCCGCACTTGAAACAAGTAATGTGACTTAGATCCTTCTTGGCGGGTGTTGCTGGGTTGGAACAGTTCTCGCCGTTGCTTCCTCCATTCCCATTTCCATTCTTGGGGCCACTATGGTTATGCGAACTCCCTCCCTTTGAATTATGGCTTCCATGGTTATGGTGAATGTGTCCTCCCGAGTTTGGAGTAAAACGGGGCCTCTGCTGAGCTCTTGAATTGTACTTCCCTTGTCCATACTTCCTCTTGTGGTTGTCAATCTACTGCTGCTTCCCTTCAATCATGAGAGCTCTATCTACCAACTCCTGGTAGTTGTTGAAGGTTGCCACCATCAACTGCATGCTCAGCTCATCATTCGGTCCTTCCAGAAACTTCTCCTGCTTAGCGGCATCTATAGCGACATCATCCAGGGCATAACGTGCTAACTTACTAAAATTATCCACATACTGGCCCACTGTGCGTCCTCCTTGGCACAAGTTGCAAAACTCGCGCTTCTTCATGGCCATAGCTCCTGCTGAAACATGGGCAGTGCGAAAAGCCTGCTGGAACTGGTCCCATGTGACAGTGTCGATGGGGTAAGTGGCTATGAAATTCTCCTACCATGATGCTGCGGGTCCATCAAGCTGATATGCGGCAAAACACACTCTCTTCGCATCTGTGCATCCTGTAGTGGTCAGCTCCCTTCCAATCTTGCGGAGCCAATCATCTGCAACAATCGGCTCGATGCTACTAGAGAACACCAGTGGATTCAGCCTTAGAAAACGGGCTAAGTGATCCACGGGTGGTGGTGGTGGTGGGTTGTTGTTGTTGTTCTTGTTCCCATGTTTCTGATTCTGGACTAGTAGCTGCATTAGGGTATTCTGCTGCTGGATCAACTGAGTGAGCTTCGGCGGGAAAGCAAATCCACTGTCACGTCTCGGAGGCATCTGCTGGGTTTAGAAAAGATGAGAAAACATAATAGAATGAGGTCTAGAGGGAAAACACTACCCATATGCACATGAGACAAACACAATCATATCACTTCAATCAATTCAAACAAGGCATACAAGTGGTCTAACTATCGTTACAAAAGTGCTTGGACTATACTATGTACATGGGGAAATACTACTACTGATATGGTGGTCGTCTAGAAGTTTTTGATCGGTGGAAGACTCCATGATATCTGCTCCAGCTTCATCAACATAGTCATCATCGCTATCATCGGGGTCTGAGTCAGTGTCGTCGATGATGATGTAGTCCTCTGAGCGAATGTCCTTGGAATCGTCGTCCTCTCCTCCTGGCGCGGGGTCTCCCATGAATACTCCTAGCTTCCTCGCCAAATCGTCATTCTTCTCCATGAGTATCGTCATTTGCTCCTCATATCCATCACGTGTAGACTTGAGTTCTTCCTCCAGCTCTGTGATCCTGGTCATTGCCTTCTTCAGACCTATCATGCCTGCGCACATCTGGTTCTCCTGGCGTTGAATGTGCTGGTTTAATTCCTATGAGAGCTGCAATGGACCTATCCCTCCTGGTGTTGATCATCTCCCATTGCTCATCTCGGCGCCCAAAAATCTGGTAGATAGTATCCTTGAGATCCTTGTGGTAAACTTCTCCAATGCGTCCCATGGTGATGTGGGCTGCCATGCTCTTTCCTAGACTCCAGGTTGGTGCATCAAAGGAAAACTCTATGGGCTTAGTGAGTGGCATGAACGTCCTTCCTGGAACTTGAACTCGAATCATCCAACGCTCCTCTTCTAGTAAAGTGGCAATGTAGGTCCCGGAGAAGCTTGGTATTCCGATGTTCAGGTACCTAGTAACTTCCTTCAAGTGTCGTCCAAAAGGTGTATCTTCATCCGGTTGTGTGAACTTGTTCCTTGCATCCGCCATCCTATAGAGTAGAAAAGAGGAGAGAAGTCGGAAATGAGAAGAGAAGAGTGACCTATGGTTTTAGCTTAGTGGTCGTTCCTACAGTCAGCATGTGCTCTGATACCATCTTGTAGCGACCAGACCTCAAACAGTCTAGTCCATGGATCGGTAATGCTGACACGCACAGTACTTGAGGATTTATAACAGAGTTTCAATCACACACTTATTACATCGAATGTCTCAATAAGAGAACTTGTTACAATAATATGGCTTGAGGCCATCTAAAAATGATAACAGTGGAAGGCTTGGAAGATAAAGTGAGTCCATCAACTCCAACAGCACAGCTGAGTGAACGACAATGACCTATGGCACCTTACTCGTCGTATGAAAAGTCTGCAACATGAAAGCTTGCAGCCCGAAACGGGTCAACACATGGAATATACTGGCAAAGTAACATATAGAGTAAATAACAGAATAAATGCTATCACTACATGCATATATGGTTGGTGGAAAGCTCTATGGTTACAGTTTTGCATACAGCCAATTTCTCCCTACAACAAAGGAATAAAGTTTATTTAACTATCATGGTGGTTGTTAAACATTGAGAAGGTTCCTCCAACTCAATCCCAATTAAAAATCATCATTAAACCCAATAAAATTAATTTAGAGTGATGAGATCAACATGAAAATCCAAGAACCAGATACTCAAGATGTCCATAACCAGGGACACGGCTAACCATGATTAGTTTGTACACTCTGCAGAGGTTTGCGCACTTTTCCCCACAAGACTCGAACACATCCGTGATCACAGATTCGAGACACAGTCTTTCTGAAGCATTAACTCTCTACTCTGGGTAGATAGTACCACCTACAACCCACTACATGTGCTAGCCTACCTCTTTGAGAGCTTCACGCAACTTACTCAACTATGCCAGAGCCCATATTGGCTTGTGGCTGCACACGGAAGTTTCTAGCATGAATAATCTTATGATCCCTTTGAGCCTGGGTGGCGGACCGTAGGATGTTCACACGGGTACTCCGGGATATCCTAGGACAACACTGGATTCTCCAGGTGCCCTGACAACCACTGGGTACTCTAGGGTGCCTCAAGCAATCCACCCAGGTGTGTATTTAAGTAGCCACCTTAAGTTAACCATTAATTAACAACACTCACATCTGTCATGGATTCACTCACCCGAACCACATCTACAAGCATAGCATAGCAATATAAGCATCACGTAAAGTAACTCCCAAAGGTTTGATAATAAAACAGGGCAATAGGTTCTACCTCATCATCTACTTCCCAAACCCCACATGTTAAACAGATCCTAACCATGCAATGTTTGAGGGTTGATCTAATGTATAAAACCGGGTAGTAAAGAGGTATGATCAAAGTGTTACTTGCCTTCCTGATGATCCATAAAACCTAGAGACTCATAGTAGCACGCTTCGCACTCCGGGTACTCTATTGCAAACAAACAATAGCATACAATAAGCACTCAACTAGAAGCACGGGTAAAACTCAAATAAGAGATCTAACCGGAAAGTTCAACTGAAGAACTCCGGTTTACAAAAAGAATCAAATCAAACGGAGCAACGAAACTCAAACTGCGAAAGGAACAAGATCCGTTCACTAATCTGGACTAAAGTCAAATTTTTACAGTACCAAAATCTTGTTCAACTTGATTAATAAAAAACAGGGCTTCAAGATGAAGATCTAGGCGCTGGAATCACCAGATTCTGATAAACGAGCGAAAAGATAAACTAAAACGAAGATCAGGGCAGAAATCGCGATCAAAAATTATCACGGAAAAACCCTGGAAAATAAAACGTGACGAACAGGCTAATGAACGAATGTTCGCTATCTGCGGCTAATGGACGAACAACATTTGTTAAAACGAACCTACGGACGAACGTCCGCTATTTAACTAAACCGAAAAAAAGAAACTAGGGTTTAAAAAACGAATGGTTTTCTCGGATAAACCGGCGGCGGAGGTGGCGGTTATACCTCCGGCAAGGTCGGCGGCGGCGGCAGGATTGGCAGCGGCAGACGGCCGAGTCGGTGGTGGGGAACGGCGTTGGCGGCGGCGACTCCACGCGGCGAGAGACGGCGGCGGCGGCGCTAGGGCGGCGGTGACGCTAGGGTTTGCGGGGCGAGGCGGCAGGACGGGCTGAGGCAGCTTGGGGCCTCGGCCTTTAAAGGGGCCTGTTGGGCTCGAGTCCTGGGCGGACACGACCCGGTAAGTCGGTTGACTTTTTTTAAAATAATTACGACGCGCAGAAAAACAAATAAAAGAAATACTAAACGGACTCCAAAAATCCTGAAATAAATTTTTCCCGTCCTCTAAAAATATAGCGGACAAGATGAACATTTATTTGGGCCTCTAATGCAATTTTTAAAAATGCATTTTTTTTTCCTAATTCAAATAAAATAGCAATAAAACTCTGAATAAAATTCTTATTTGATTTTAATATTTTCCTCCAATATTTATTTATTTTGGAGAAGTCATTTTATCCCCTCTCTTTTATTTTTATATTAGAAATATTCAAAGAGAAAATAATTAAAACCAAATGATGCTCTTTTCAAAACTTGAGAAAACTCAAATATGAAAATAACGAAATCCCCAACTCTCTCCGTGGGTCCTTGAGTTGCTTAGAATTTCTAGGATCAACCAAAAATGCAATAATATATGATATGCAATGATGATCTAATGTATAACATTCCAAATTGGAAATTTGGGATGTTACATGCATGCTCCCTATTACTAGGTAGACCATGGCAATTCGATAAAAATTATGTACACCATGGTAAGAAAATTAGTATACTCTTGTTCATAAGGATAAACATATTACTTTGCTTCCTCTGCGTCCTAGACATATTTTGAAAGATGATTTTTATAGAGCTAGTAATGCAACGGAGGAGCAAAACAAGAGTGAAAATCAGATTATGGCAAAAGAATTTGATCAACTACATAAGCCTAATAACAAACCATCATCCTTTGGAATTAAATTCAAAAGTGGATGTTTACTTGCCACCAAATTAAATATTGACGATCTAGATTTTAGCTAATCTCTTTCCTATGTTTTTGTGTGCAAAGAGGCATTATTTTCATTAGAAGACGCGCCTCCCTCTTTGCCTCTTGTCGTCACTAACATTTTGCATGAGTTCACCAACGTCTTTCCACAAGATGTGCCACCGGGATTACCACCTATTCGAGGGATTGAGCATCAAATTAACTTAATTCCTAGTGCTTTGCTGCCCAACCGTGCGCCATACAATACCAATCCAAAGGAGACCAAGGTAATTATGCATCAAGTACAAGAGAGACTCGATAAAGGTTATATATGCAAATCTCTTAGTCCTTGTGTTGTTCCGATTATACTAGCGCCAAAAAGGATGATACATCACGTATGTGTGTTGATTGTAGAGTCATTAATAATATTGTTATTCATTATCGTCATCCTATTCCAAGGCTAGATGATATGCTAGATGAATTAAGTGGCTCTACCATATTCTCCAAAGTTGATTTGCGTAGTGGATATCGATAACCCACAAGTATAGGGGATCGCAACAGTTTTCGAGGGTAGAGTATTCAACCCAAATTTATTGATTCGACACAAGGGGAGCCAAAGAATATTCACAAGTATTAGCAGTTGAGTTGTCAATCCCACACCTGGAAGACTTAATATCTGCAATAAGGTGATCAGTAGCAAAGTAGTATGATAGTTTGATAGTAACAGTAACAATAGCAATTTTGTAGTGATTGTAACAGCAGCAACGACGAAAGTAACTTAGCAAAGATCAATGTATGAAAAACATAGGTATTGTATCAGTGATGGATAATTGTGTTGGATGGCATTCATCATGTAACTATTATAACCTAGAGCGACACACGACTAGCTCCAATTCATCAATGTAATGTAGGCATGTATTACGTATATAGTCATACGTGCTTATGGAAAAGAACTTGCATGACATCTTTTGTTCTACCCTTCCGTGGTAGTGAGGTCCATAAGGAAACTAAGGGATATTAAGGCCTCCTTTTAATAGAGAACCAGAACAAAGCATTAGCACTTAGTGAATATATGAACTCCTCAAACTATGGTAATCACCAAAAAGAATCCCAATTATTGTCACCTTGGGGTATGCGGATCATAACTCGCAATAGGTGCATATAACTTGCAAGTCGGATCAAGAACACAAATATATTCATGAAAACATAATAGGTTCGGATCTAAAATCATGGCACTCGGGCCCTAGAGACAAGCATTAAGCATAACGAAGTCATAGCAACATCAATCTCAGAACATAATGGATAATAGGGATCAAGCCCTAACAAAACTAACTCGATTACATGATAGATCTCATCCAACCCATTACCGTCCATCAAGCCAAGAAGGAATTACTTACTCCCGACGGTGAGCATCATGAAATTGGTGATGGAGGAAGGTTCATGATGACGACGACATCGAATTCCCCTCTCCGGAACCCCGAACGGACTCCAGATCAGCCCTCTCGGTGAAGAACAGGAGGTGGCGGCAGATCCATATCATAAAACATGATGAATCCTTCTCTTTGATTTTTTTTCTTAGCAAATAGGTATATATGGAGTTGGAGTTAGGGTTGCCAGATGTCCAGGGGGCCCACAAGCTCGTAGGGCACGCCCTGGGGGTGGGCGCGCCCCCTGAGCTTGTGGCTCATAGGTGGCCCCCATCTGGTATATTTTCCACCCGTATTTTTTATATATTCCACAAAAAATCTCAGTAAATTTTCAGGTCAATCTGATAATTTTGATTTCTGCACAAAAACAACACCATGGCAATTTTGTTGAAAACATCGTTAGCCCGATTAGTTTCATTCAAATCATGCAAACTAGAGTCCAAAACAAGAGCAAAAGTGTTTGGAAAAGTAGATATGATGGAGACGTATCAACTCCCCCAAGCTTAACTCATTGCTTGTCCTCAAGCAATTCAATTGACAAACTAAAAGTGACAAAGAAAAAGTTTTACAAACTCTGTTTGATCTTGTTGTTGCAAATATGTCTAACCAATATTCAGGTTTTCAGCAAAGATTATGAACTAACCATATTCACGGTAACACTTAGGTATCGCATTTACTCACATCAATAGTATAACCAACTAGCGAGCAATAATAAGATATTTTGGATGACAACACTTTTTTTCAAAACAGTCATGATATGATAAGACATAATGGTATCTCGCTAGCCCTTTCTGAGACCGCAAAACATAAATGCAGAGCACCTCTGAAGTTCAAGCACTGACTAGACATTGTAATTCATGGTAAAAGAGAACCAGTCACACTCATACTCAACATTAACTAAACACAAGGCATAAAAATGACCATAGTGCTCTCCGGCTGGTGTTTAATAAAAAGGTGATGACTCGGAAATAAAAATAAATAGATAGGCCCTTCATAGAGCAAAGTAGGGATTTGCAGAGGTGCCAGAGCTCGAAGCTTTTAAAACAGAGATGGATATAATTTTGGGAGGTACGATTTCATTGTCAACATAGCGACCGAGAGTTTTCACCATCTTCCATTCTAGACACATTATAGTCAATTTCCGTATAGAAAGCTAAAGTTTTACTCCCCCTCCACCAACAAACACAAGCCATGGCTAGCCGAATCCTCGGGTGCCCTCCATACCAACAACAATCCGGGTGAGTTTTGTTTCATTATTATATTTTGATTTTGATCATAGGGCTGGACATCCCAATCACCAGCCACTTTCTTGTGAATGAGAAGCGAATAAACACTCATCGTGAGAATGACCCACCTAGCATGGAAGATATTGACCGCCCCCTGTCGCTTCATGAGCGATTCAGGCATACAAAATAGATTATTATTTGAAGATTTAGAGTTTGGCACATGCAAATTTACTTGGAACGACAGGTAATTACAGCATATAGGTACATATGGAATAACTTCGGGTTTTAAGGATGTGGACGCACAAGAAGTATTCCCGCTTAGTACAAGTGAAGGCTAGCAAATAGATTGAGGAGCGACCTACTAGAGAGCGACAATGGTCATAAACATGCATTGAGGTTAATCAACATTGAATACGAGCATGAGTAGGATATAAAACACCATGAATATAAATATCGTGGAGGCTTTGTTGCTTTTGGTTCAACTACATGCGTGAGCATGTGCCAAGTCAAGCCACTTGAATCAATCATAGGAGGATACCATCCTATCATACTACATCATAACCATTTTAAATGCATGTTGACACACAATATAAACCATTATCCACTCCTAGCTATTTAAGCATGGCATGAGTAACTATGATCTCTAATTGTCATTGCAAACATGTTTATTCATAATAGGCCGAATCAAGAACGATGAGCTAATCATATTTACAAAAACAGAATAGGTCGAGTTCATACCAGCTTTTCTTCACCTCAATCAATTCATCAAATTTCGTCATTATTGCCTTTCACATGCACGACCGAACGATGTGAATAATAATAAGAGTGCACGTGCCGTGGACTAAGCTGGAATCTGCGAGCATTTATTCAAAGGATAAGACAAGGTAATATGGGCCCTTCGTTAGATCAACAGTAATGCATATGAGAGCCACTCAACATTTTCATCATGGTATTCTCCTTACGACGACCCAAAGAAAAAGAAAAGAATTTCAAAGAAACAGACTGAAATATTTTTGGAGTTTTTGCTTTTCTGAAGAAAGTAAAATGAATGAAAAATAGAAACGAGAAAAACTATATACACGGGAAAGATCCCAACAAGCAAAAGAAGAACGAGAAATCTTTTTAGGTTTCCTTTTAATATTACTTACTATTAAACAAAATAAACTAGAAATCAAAATAAAAAAGAGAGAAATATTTTTGGGTTTTTGCAATTTTTCAAATACACAAGAAGAAAGAAAAAAATAAAACTAACATGGATTATATAATGAAGAAGGATGAACACCGACAACTAGAATCAATGTCTGATGCATGAGTGTAATGTCGGTGAGAAATATGTACTCCCCCAAGCTTACGCTTTTGGCCTAAGTTGGTCTATGGCCACGGCTTGAAGTAGCCTTCCCCTGGATACTACGGAGGGTCCTGGGGGTTCCACTGACCGGCAAGCTCCTGTGGCTCCCACTGATAAACAGGCTCCTGATATGGCTCAGGTACTGGTGCTGGCTCAGGTGCTGGAGATTGTGTCAGACCATAGTGTTCATAGATGTCCTCAGGCATAATAGTGTACTTGCCTGAATGAAGATCAAACAAAGAAGGTGCAGGCAAAGTAATGATCTCACAAGTCCCTTGACTGAATACTAAGTTGCAACAAAGGCGCTTGTGCTTATCTTTGTCAATAAAATGATACGCCACCATAGTAGCATAGTCTAAATATTTAGTAGGTACCGAGCCTCTCCTCTGCCAGAGGCTTAAGAGCCCGCCTAAAGTCAGCGACAGCGGAGGCAAGCTGTTCCACCGGGTCGAAGCATGGATCAGTGCCACTGACATGTGTACCTACAGGCAACCAGTAAATGGTAGACTAAACTGCAATTGCACAAATGATGTGAAATACTGTAAGAAATGGGATGCAGCTAACCTCAACTGCAAACAACAACATCGGCCGTTATGACCCTGCGTAAGTACATGGACAGGCATGTTAAGTACAACAGGGTTAGCATCCACCAAAAATAGCAAATGGGCAGCATCTCTAGTGATATCATGAGTCATGTATTGTAAGTTTGTTGCCAGTATTGGTGAAATTGAACTGGACAGTTAATACTTGAACATCACACAGGGTGCAGTACTGAAATAAACAAGCCACGAATATACTTAATACATCAACCGTACAAACATAGCCATTGCAAGTGGTATGGTAATAATACATGTTAAGACCCGGGGGGTAGTCGCTGGGGCACTTCATCTGGGCCAAAGCCTACACCATGTCGGCGGTGGCAGAGATGAGGTGTTCCTCCGGGTCAACACACACAGCGGCCATCACACCATGGACCGCCATCAGCTCCTCGACCTCCATGTGATATGTGGTTGGGCTTGCGCGACGATGCTCTGGAGGTAGGGGCGGTGGGAACTTGGAGGCATGAGGATGTTTTGCAGGCGCCATTTAAGCAATCACGCCGGGGCCGTGATAGAGAACGGTGGGTTATCTGACTAGATCCGAGCGGAACATAGATGTGGTTGAAGTTGTGGTTGTGGCGGTGGCGATTTGGGCTGCCAATAGGGAGAGGTGTGGGGGGAGATACTAAGGAAATTTGATGGGTGGGGATGTGGTTGGAGGAATAAATTCTGAAATCGTGCGCCTAATGAAAATTTCGCTACGAAACTTGAAACTTGGGCGGGGGCAACACACAACACAGAAGAAGCGTTTAAAATACTCGTGTGCAAGAAAACAGAAAATTGGCAGATCCCGTCTCCAAAAAAATGTACACGTGTAGTTGATTAATGGTACGCCTGGTTTATTAGGAAACATCGCACGGGTAACTAACTTATGGATCATTAACGCAAAAAACTCACATGGGTACGACATAGAAACAATTTGTTTTGTGATCTTCCAATGATTAACGCAAAAAAACGCACATGGGCACGCATGCTAATCAATGCTCAAAGCCCTCAAAGGATGCTCTTACTGACATTGTACATTAATACTACAAACTTAAAGTACTACTAGTAATTTGCTCTAATATTACAAACTTAAACAACTTCTCACATGCTGCCATCGGGGCATGCTGGCCAGACATCGGTGTTTTCCTTCCCGGCCTTGTAGGTGGCAGCCCACCGTGCTTCGATCTCCGCCAAGCTCTCCTCACCATGGCGTCCAGCCTCTTCTTTCTTGCAGTGGCGGGACTCTCTTTTCTTGACTACTTTCTACCTTTTTTGCTCCTTCTGTGCGGCTTTGGCCGCCTTTAGATCCACCGCCCATTCGGCCATGGCAGCCTCAAAGTCCGCCCACGTAACTGTGTGGCCGCCGGCGGCGATGAACTCGGCGCGGCGAGATGCCATCGCTTCCTTACCATGTGTGCAGTCGCAGGCAGCAAGGAACGCGACGCGGCGGGATGCCATCGCTTCCTTACCAGTTACTGTGCGCCGCGGTGCCATGAACGACGCTTGGAGAGAGCCCTGGGATGGAGGGGCCAGGTAGCCGTACAGTGCGGTGGTTTTTAAAAGCTCAACGACAAACGACAAAGGAAATTTGGCTTCCCTTACAATTTTGCTCGTTCATTATCGCACACGGGTCATCTCCGTCGCTTACGGAAACAGTGTGCGCTGAGGCTATTGTGTGTTGCGTTCTGATTAGCCGGAACCCCAGCCATGCGGATCGCGCGTGTGCACTGTAGGATGCACCGCGATCGAACGACAATCCACGTCCCTCACGTCATGTCCGTGCAGCTGTAGCTGGATTGGATCTATATGCGCTAAATGCCTAGAAAATGCACATAATCCCCTAAATATGGTAAATGGGCCCGGAAAAATGCCAAATTTCAACACGGTGATTTGCAGAGTGTATGTTTGTCGTAGAAAAAAAACTCCAGGGCAAAGAACGAAAAAAAATTGGATTCCCCTTCAATCTTGGTGATTTCCCTCTCGAAAGCATGGAACTTCCCCGGTGATGGTTCGATTTATGAAGGGCGTGCATGACGACATAAGACAAACCTTCTCGAAATTTTACCAGGGCATGGCGAGGTCATACCATGGCACCATGCTAGGTATCATGTTTTTCAAGCATTTATTTCATTTTTTCTATAGTTGAAAACCCAGTAAACAAACGTTTGTGGTTGACTTGCCACACATTTCATTGAAATATTTGTCCATTCCTTGTAAAAGGCATGAGAATTTACTAAATGGCACGAGCATCATTTTCCAGGGTGTTCTTGTGCACCCTTTCATGCACCGATTATTTGAACTTGAATTATGTGCATTAATGCCTAGAAAATGCACATAATCCCCTAAATATGGATAATGAACCCAGAAAAGTGCCAAATTTGAACACAGTGATTTGCAGGGTGTATGTTCATCATAGAAAAAATCTCAAGGACAAAGGAAATTTGGACCCCCCCCCCTTCAATCTTGGTGATTTCCCCCTCGAAACCATGAAACTTCCTCGGTGATGGTTTGATTTATGAAAGGCATGCATGACGACATAAGGAAAACATTCTCAAATTTTTACCAGGGCACGGTGAGGCCATACCATGGCACCACGCCAGGCGTCATGTTTTCCAAGCATGTATTTCATTTTTGTATAGTGGTTAACCCAGTAAATGACGTGTTTATGGTTGACTATTGCCACACATTTCCTTGAAATATCTGCCCATTCCTTGTAAAAGGCATGAGAATGTACTAAATAGCATGAGCATGGTTTTCCAGACCATTCTTGTGCACCTTTTCATGCACCAATTGTTCGAATTTGAATTATGTGCATTAATGCCTAGAAAATGCAAAAAATCCCCTAAATATGGTAAATGAGCCCGAAAAAATGTCAAATTTGAACACGTTGCATCTGAGGCGGTATGTTGATCACTGGAAAAAACTGAATGACAAACTTGGACGGAAATTTGGATTCCCTTTCAATCTTGGTGATTTCCCTCTCGAAAGCATGGAACTTCCTCGGTGATGGTTCGATTTAGCATGACGACATTAATCAAACCTTCTCAGCTTTTAACCAGGTCATGGTGAGGCCATACCATGATGGCACCATGCCAGGCGTCATGTTTTTCAAGAACGTATTTCATTTTCTATAGAAAATAACCCAGTAAATGATGCATTTGTGGTTGACTATTGCCACGCATTCCCTTGAAATCTCTGCCCATTCCTTGTAAAAGGTTTGAGAATTTACTAAATACCACGAGTATGGTTTTTCCAGACCGTTCTTGTGCACCTTTTCATGCATCGATTGTTTGAATTTGAATTATGTGGATTAATGCCTAGAAAATGCACATAATCCCTTAATATGATAAATGAGGCCGGAAAAATGCCAAATTTGAACATATTGCATTCGAGGGGGCATGTTGATTGTAGAAAAAACGGAATGACAAGCTAGGAAGGAAATTTGGATTCCCTGCCCCTTCAATCTTGCTAATTCCCCTCGCAACCATGAAATTTCCTCGGTGATGGTTCGATTTATGAATGGCATGCATGATGACATAAGAAAAACATTCTCAAATTTTTACTAGGGCATGGTGAGGCCATACCATGGCACCATGCCAGGCGTCATGTTTTCCAAGCATGTATTTCATTTTTGTATAGTACCCAGTAAACACATTTCCCTGAAATATCTTCCCATTCCTTGTAAGAGGCATGAGAATTTACTAAATAGCACGATCATGGTTTTCCAGACCATTCTCGTGCACCTTTTCAAACACCGATTGTTTGAATTTGAATTATGTGCATTAATGCCTAGAAAATGCACATAATCCCCTAAATATTGTAAATGAACCTGGAAAAGTGCCAAATTTGAACACGGTGATTAGCAGGGTTTACGTTCATCGTAGAAAAAAACTCATGGACAAAGGACAAAGGAAATTTGGATTCCATTCAATCTCGGTGGTTTACTATCACACATGATTCATCTCCGTCGCCTCTGCAAACCATGTGCGTTCACTCACACATGCAAAAGGAAAAAAGAAAACCCTCGCCCACTTCGTCCCCACCCACTCGTCGCGGACTCCTCGCAACTCTGCACCTCATCAAATTCTATCGTAGCGGCCACCCTAAGCTCGACGGCGCTATTGTCGGCGGGCGGAGGTCATGCTCCAAATGGCACGGGATTTCTCCCCTACTGTTTCCGCCGCTTATCTGCACCGACATTCTACACTCTGGTCGACTGGGGTTTTCTGCGGGATTGGGCCATGGATTTTTCTCATGGAGAAGGTAATCAACTTAGCAAAATATTCACTCAACTCTTATTGCAGTCCGTCCACCGCTGTTAATCAACTGGTGGAAATTGTCGTGGAATCATTTTTGTTCTAGCTGATTCGTGGGTGTTCATTCATGTGTCCACAGTGCGAGCACAAATCAGGCAAGTGTGGTCGCGGCCAGTCGAAAACGAAGTTCTATCTCACTATTCTGGATGGCTTCAGGGAGCCCTCGGTATGTTCAATCTCAACCTACCACGGTCGACACGGCCTAAAATTGTGAACATATACCGCATGTTGCTACATTATCTATATATTTGCATCAAATCTTTGTTACATTATCTATTTTTAATTATATATTTTTGTACTTTGCTTTCATCTATATATTGATCTATTCTATCAGTTACTCCCACATTTGCATCTTGCTCTATTATTTCAATATATCTAATTTATGATGTTAATTTTCATTTCAAGCAGTACATCCCTTGCTTTGCAAGAACGGGAGTAGAAGGAAATCTTGGGCTTTACTTTGTTGATGACTCCCAAGATGTCATATTGACAACACAGCATGGATTTACAATGACGGTTAGCGTAAAACTTGATAAATATTGTCACTCCTATTTTCATGCGAACCTTTGGAGAAAATGTCTAAGTGTTATGAACTGAAAGTTGGCAATAAAATTCTAGTGCGTGCACCACAACCTAGTCTAGTTAACATGGATGTTTACTTCCCCAACGTCATCAGCCAATCAAAGTTTGATCGAGGTTAGTGTCCTTTCATCTTTCTCCATGTTGTCATATTACTTAGCAAAATCAGGGTATTTGTTCTGACTAATTGATCACTATTTAAGTAACCAATTGTGATTTGATTTTCTCACTCTGTTCCTAGGCAGTAACAAATAATACCATTCCACCTTTTAAGCAGGATATGTTGGATGCATAGTGAACAATCTGTATGTTACTAAGCGTACCAAATTTCACTGGAAGGACTTGAAGCATGTCATAAACTTTGTTGATAATCTCAGAGATAGCACAACGTATGAACGCTGGATTTTGGATGGGATTAATTATACCTATGGTGCACAAATTGAACAAGACCAATTGTGTGCACAAAACGCTGGTAAAAAGTCTTATTTTAATGTTAATGCTCATAAACTATATATATCTTCAACGATATGTTACAATTGGTTTTTATTCTACATTTCAAGAGAAATTGCCCACTGCAGCAGTTCCTGGATCGATTTCCTGGCGTGGTCGAATTACACTTGTGCCTGCTAATAACGCCAAAGTGATTGCAAGGTACTGCATTTCCTGCAGAAATGGAACCATTCTAATTAACAAGTTCTTGCTTCTCGTGGCAATGCATCCATATTGGAAAATTGGAGACACTGTTCTACTCATGCTCTACCAAGGCACAGGAGGGCTCTTCCTTTTCATTGACGAGATGCTGAGTCACCGTGATCAAGCTGCTTCCAGCGGATAGTTGTGGTTGTTGGCCCTCGACCTCTTAAAATGTGCTAGATGTTACTATATTAAGTATGTAGATAAGGACCATATGGTTGTTGGCCCTTAGCCTCTTAAAATGTGATAGTTGTTACTATGTTAAGTATGTAGATATAAACCATATGGTTGTCAAAACTGTGTTGTGAAGATCCTCCTTTTGTCGAATAGTGTAACCACTATATATATTACCCAAATGTTGTTAGCCAAGTTCTTAAATTTTCATGGAAAGTATTAGTATCATACACAATTCATTGAGTTTAAGTGTGTGCCCGATGTGCAGAAGGCACTTGCATATTAACTGCCCATATTGCAAAGTCACACACATGTTAACATAAGGAAACGTATGTGTAACTTACTAATCATCGCGCACGAGTACTCGCACATCATGTGCGATACTCCTAGCCACCACAAGCAACTAGTTTGCCTTTTTCAAAGTTTTTTGTACACATAGAATCACACACGAACTTATTGTATTAACCGTCTGTGTTGTATTTTCTCATCGCAAATAGTTCATCTGAGTCGGCTGTTTTCCACGTATCACACACATCTTGTTTACATGACTCATTTGTGTTCTTTTGGCTCATCGCAAACAGTTCATCCATGTGAACTGTATGCCGCATATCACACGCATCTTGTTAAGTTGAACCGTTTCTGTTGTGTTCCCTAATCAAAAACAGTTTGTCCGAGTGAACCGTATGTCGTATATCACACACACCTTGATCTGGCTAACCGTTTCTGTTGGACTCCCTAATATCAAACAGTTCATCAGAGCGAATTGTATGCGGTATATCGCACACACATTGATATGGCTGCCTGTTTCTATTGTTCTGCCTCATCGCAAACAATTTGAATGGATTAACCATGTGCCCTGCATCGCACATGCAACTAAAATCTGAACCGTGTTTGATGGCTCCGCCATCGCAAATATTTTGCACCTTTTTTGACAGGTTTTTACACCAGCATCCGTGATTAATGCATCGCACACAGTTTCATCAAAAGGTCTCTAATCATAGTGTCGCGTTTGCAGCATCCTGCAATAGTGTTAAAAAACCAAGAATGCTTGAGAACTACTACGAAATGTAGCAATTGTTGGACCAAATTGTTAACTGTACATTACATTTCAGAATATCACATTGCATATTAACATTACAGAGGACAAATCACTAGAAGGCACTGGCGGTGGCCTCGAGAAAACAACACGAACTGTATTCTAAAGTAGACAACGACGTGGCGGTATCGACTTTGGCCTCGAAGATGAGGTGCTCCTCCAAGATCTGGCGGTTGGCACGCATGGCAGCCACCACGAGATTTGCTTCTCCGCTGCCAAATGCTACTGAGCTCCATGCTATACTGCATGCAAAATGGCAGTGGGTGGTGCTTAATTGGAGGATGTGGCAGTGATTTTGGCGGAAGGTGTCGCGCCATCGGTCGGGGCATGTGGGATGGGAAAGGGGGAGAATGGTGTGGGTGGGGTGTGGATTACCTGACCATATTGTCGAGGCTACGCAACAAGAAGAAGGGTCGTCGACGAGGAGGCGACGCTGCCAGTAAGTAGTAGTGAAGGTTTGGACTTGGAAATTTAGGAGGAACAGTGAAAATGTGGCTTTTGGTGGGGGCGGGGAGATAGATATTTCCGCGGTGGCAAAAAAATTCGCTCAGTACCGCGAGAAACTGGCGGGCAAGTGTGGTTCAAGTGCGGGCAATGAACTGTAGACGACGAAGCTTCCTGCGTAAGCCAGACAAGACAGTGCGCCAAGATATTTTATATCGCATCCCACACGATTCTTGCTAGTAAAGTATTTGTGGTATACCTGATTTTTTTCATTCTGTTTTGAAAGGCAAAATGGTGTTACAGAGGGAAAGGATGGTGTCTGAATTGCTAGAACATTTATCTACGGTGAACATGCAACTATATGAGTGTCGTGTTAAAATTTGGAATTATTCTGGGTTCGTTTGGCCTTTTTATGCATTAATTGAGTTTCTAGGTATTTAATGTGCATAATTCAAATTTGAACTACAAGCACATTCTCCAGTGCACCAAAGTTTGTTGAAAAATCACATGTGTGTCTTTGGGTGAATTTAGAGGTCCCGTGCAAGAAATGGGAATGAAATTCAAACATCTGGGCATCGTGGCTCGGCCGGAAACATTGAGTAACTTGGATTTTAAATTCCTATAAATCCAAAACTCGCTTGAAAATCATGAAACTTGGCATGGTGTCATGTTGATTGCTTGTATCTGCATTGGTAATTCCCCGAAGAGGAGAGGATGATGCAGCACAACAAATGTAAGTATTTCCCTCAGTTATGAAACCAAGGTTATCAATCTAGTAAGAAACTAAGCAACACTATGTAAACAACAATGGCAACCACAAAAACTTGCAACCCAACATGTAAGAGGGGTTGTCAATCCCTCCTTGTTATAGAGATAGATTAAACTGTATGAGATTGAATAAATAGATCTAGCAAAAACCCAAAATAAAATAAATAAATAAAAATTGCAGCAAGGTATTTTTTGATTTTTGGATTAATAGATCTGAAAATAATATGATAGGAAATAGACCAGGGGGCGTAGATTTCACTAGAGGCTTCTCTCGAGAAAATAGCATATGATGGGTAAACAAATTACTGTAGGGCAATTGATGGAAGAGCAAATAATTATGACGATATCCAAGCCAATGATCATATATATAGGCATCACATCCAAGATTAGTAGACCGACTCCTGCCTGCATCTACTACTATTACTCCACACATCTACCGCTATCCAGCATGCATCTAGTGTATTAAGTTCATGGAAAAATGGAGTAATGCAATAAGAATGATGACATGATGTAGACAATACATATTCATCTAGGAATAGACCCCCCATCTTTTTATCCTTAATGGCAATGGTACATGCGTGTCATGTCTCCTTCTATCATTGAGATTGAGCACCACAAGATCGAACCCATCACAAAGCACCTCTTCCCATGACAAGAAAAATCAATCTAGTTGGCCAAACCAGACCAAAGTTTCGGAGAAGAAGCAGACTAAGGCATAGCCTAGTGGTAGGAAGGGGCTGATGTCGTCCCACCCGCCCAGGTTCAAGGCACAGTACTTGCAATTTGGGTTTGTTGCATCAATT
This sequence comes from Triticum aestivum, assembly GCF_018294505.1. NCBI lineage: Eukaryota > Viridiplantae > Streptophyta > Magnoliopsida > Poales > Poaceae > Triticum > Triticum aestivum. Next base: position 259,070,002 of record NC_057813.1, on the reverse strand, counting down.
ATACTGTAGGGGGTTCCCTTACAGTCTTTCTGTCAAAAAAAGTTTCGAAGAAGAAATACGAGGCTATAACAATCATGCATAAAAGAGTTCAACAAAGACTCAAATAATATTCATAGATAGAAGTGATCATAAACTCGCAATTCATCGGATTCCAACAAACACACCGCAAAAAATCATTACATTAAATAGAACGAGGAGAACATTGTATTGAAGATAAAAAAGAGATAATGAGCCATCTAGCTACTGCCTACAGACCCGTAGGTCTATGGAGAACTAATCACGCATCATCGGAGGGGCAAGGGTGATGATGCAGAACCCCTCCATGCTCGTTGAGCCCTCCGGCAGAGTGCCAGAGAAGGCCTCTCGATTGGATCTCGTGGTTCTGGAACTTGCAGCGGCTGGAATTGTGTTTCGTCCACTCTCCTAGGGTTTTGGAGATTTTAGAGTATTTATAGAGCTGATAGTCGGTTGAGAAGCCTCCTGTGGGCCCCACTACCCACCAAGGGGCGCCTGGGCCTTCTGGCGCGCCCTGGTGCCTAGTGGGCCCCATGGGCCTCCTCTGGCGCACCTCCTTGGCCTCTTGGGTGTCTTCTGGGCAGAAAAATATCTCCAAAAAGTTTCGTGGCATTTGGACTCCGTTTGGTATTAATTTTCTACGAAGTAAAAAACAAGCAAAAACAGCAACTGGCACTAGGCACTATGTTAATAGGTTAGTCCAACAAAATGATATAAAGTTGCTAGTAAATGAGTATAAAATATCCAAGAATGATACTTTAATAGCATGGAACAATCAAAATTTATAGATACGTTGGAAACATATCACATGTCATGGCACCAACATGCTATGGTAAAAAAAATTGCCGAATTGGGACAAGTTTTGGTATAAGCTTCTTGCAAACCAGAGCTTCTCTCAAGAAGGCTCATGGTTCCAAGAGGGAACGTGTCACCTTTGTGTGCGAAACGACATACGCTGCCCTCCCCCCTCTTGATTGTTTTACATGGCCAACATAGAACTATATGAGTGGCGTGTTAAAATTTGGAATTATTCCGGGTTCGTTTGGCCTTTTTATGCATTAATTGAGTTTCTGGGCATTTAATGTGCATAATTCAAATTTGAACTACAAGCACATGCTCCAGTGCACCAAAGTTGGTTGAAACACATGTGTGTCATTGGGTGAATTTCTAGATCCCATGCAAGAAATGGGAATGAATTCAAACATCTGGGCATCGTGGCTCGGCCGGGAACATTGAGAAACTTGGTTTTTAAATTCCTGTAAATTCAAAACTCGCTTGAAAATCATGAAACTTGGCATGGCGTCATGTCATGGCACCAACATGTTTTGGTAAAAAAATGGCCGGAATGGGACAAGTTTTGGTCTAAGCTTCTTGCAAACCGGAGCTTCTCTCAAGAAGGCTCGTGGTTCCGTGAAGGAACGTGCCACCTTTGTGTGCAAAATGATATACTCTGCCTCCCCCTAATTTTTTCATAGAGGCAACATAGAACTATATGAGTGCCACGTTAAAATTTGGAATTATTTCGGGTTCATTTGGCCCTTTTTATACATTAATTGAGTTTCTGGGCATTTAGTGTGCATAATTCAAATTTGAACTACAAGCACATGCTCCAGTGCACCAAAGTTGGTTGAAAAAACACATGTGTGTCCTTGGATGAATTTCTAGGTCCCATGTAAGAAATGGGAATGAAATCCAAACATCTGGGCGTCGTGGCTCGGCCGAAAACATTGAGAAACTAGGTTTTTAAATTCCTGTAAATCCATGTTGTGGTAAATTTTTTGGCCGAATTGGGACAAGCTTTGGTATAAGCTTCTTGCAAACTGAAGCTTCTCTCAAGAAGTCTCGTGGTCCCGAGAGGGAACATTTCACCTCCGTGTACGAAACGACATACACCGCCTTTTCCCGCCTTGATTTTTCTACAGAGGCAGCATAGACCAATAAGAGTTTCCTGCTAAATTTTGGAATTATTCCAGGTTCATTTGGCCTTTTTCATACATTAATTTAGTTTCCAGGCATTTAATGCGCAAAATTCAAAATTTAACTACAAGCACATGCTCCATTGCGCCAAAGTTGGTTGAAAAATTATTTATGTGTACTTGGGTGATTTTCTAGGTCCCATGCACGAAATGGGAATCAAATTCAAACATCTGGGCGTCGTGGCTTGGTCGAAAACATCAAGGAACTTGGTTTTTTAGATTTCTGTAAATCCAAAACTTGCCTGAAAATCATGAAACTTGGCATGGTGGCATGACATGGCACCAACATGCTGTGGAAATTTTTTTGTCTGATTTGCAAAGGTGCCCACATTAACAACCAACAAAGTAATTTTGGAACAAGTGTTGTCATGTTACAGTCGGAAACACAAGTATTATTGAGACCATGGGCATTCTACTTACCATTTATGTGCCGCCACGCGTCCCCTTTTTTATTGGCTAGGAGGCACCGTGCGGGGTAGCTATTTGAGTCCGGGAGGCGTGCGATTAGACCCCTGCGCATGCTTATCGGGAGGAGAGCCCTTTAACCTCCATCTACCGCCCACCTCTCTCCCAACGTCTCCATTAATGTCGTCTGAGCCCCTGTTTTATGGCGTGGCTATGTCTCACTCGACTGGGATTTAAGAGAGAAAAAAGAAAATCTAAAAAGAAAATTTTGCGCGGATCTTGATGTACGATCTGACGGACATATATAGCATCGGCTGCAACTTATAGCAAGACTGATAGGAATATATAAGGACGATTGAAAGAACATGCGGTGCCCCCATGTTTGGTTTTGGTAATTGATGACAATCTCTATGGACTAATGGTTGCCTTGAGCTATATTTGAAGGTTTTGTCCATAGGCTTTTCTTGGAGTCCATTTGTTGGTTTCAAGGAGAGTTTGTGATGACCACGGTGCTATTAAGGAATTATCCAAAGACAAAGGTTTGTCATGTGAGTGTTGAGCTTATTGCAAGTATGTCTTGAAGAAGAAGATTGTGTGATCATTCATGTCCACCTTCACGACATCAGCCAAATGAAGAGAGTTGGAGAGATTCAACACACAGAGCGCACAAGATGTACCGAGGGATCTAGTGATCCCATGGTATGGTAAGCATTGTCCATTACGCTTTGTGTGCTAACCACCATGGTCTTCGTGAGAGTTCTTTGTGGGGTTAGGTTGCGGTGTGCAAGTTCAAGTGATGCATCACGAAGAGATCAAGTGCTTGAAGCTTGTCGTCCATTGTGGTGACAATGGACTTGTGAAGATGTTCCTAAGAGTGGCTCACCCATAGTGGACTATGGGGGAGCAATCATGTAGTCTTCATCGAGACAACGCAATCAAGAAAGGTGGTCTAACTTGAGGGAGTCAAGATCGTCTTCATCTAGCTCAAGTGGACCATGTGCAAGGCAAAGGTTTGCCCTTGATAGGTTTTCTATTTTACCGGTCTCGTGGTGGTAGTTGGGAGACCGAGTTATAGGATCGTTTGCCGTACTATCAAGGGGGGCTCTCAAGTTGGTAGCTTGATCGTATCGTTAGTAGAGAGCTCAAACAATTGCATCCTTGCATCATGTTTCTTGGTTCTTGTTTGGTTATCTTTGTGAGTCTTAGAGCTTATGGTCATTTTTATGACAAGCTCGAGTTCATCGAAAACGGAGTTTGCATGCATCTTCTATGATGTTTTCGATGTTAGAGGTTCTGCCGGTTCTTCTCTGTTGGAGGTTCCTCTCCTCTCTTGTTTGGCATACCTCCCTTGTCTCTGTTTTGATGCTACTCGTTGTCTTGTATCCAACAAGCTTGAGTTTGCTCAATTCGGAGCTCATTTGCAGAAGTTATGGCAGTTCTGGTTTTATTGTTACCCTTTGTTGTCTTCTCTGCAAAATGAAGGACTCCTAGTGTTGCTGATCTGGGGCATGCGGTAGTACTGCTCTCCGGAGCGGTAGTACCGCAGGCCCTTGCGGTAGTACCGCTCTGTGGGAGCGGTAGTATCGTGGCCTCAGGCCAGGCGCAACTGCTCGAGCGGTAGTAGGGGCGGATGTAATTGTTTACATCCGCGCCCTACGCAGTAGTACCGCGCCACGAGCGCGGTAGTACCGTGGGCTCTGGCCAGGCTTAGCAGCATGAGCGGAAGTAGGGGCGGATGTAATTTTTTACATCCGCGCCCTACGCGGTAGTACCGCTCTTTGTGTGCGGTAGTACCGTGCCGGAGTTTTGCGCAGGTCCTCCCTCAGCGGAAGTAGGTACGGAAGTAATTTTTTACGTCTGTGCTTTCTCTGCGCCTAGTGTTGCCTGCCTTACGGTAGTACCGTAGGGGCGCGCGGTAGTACCGCTCCGGCAGTTCTACTGCTCGTTGCCCTGTGCAATAGGCCTTCATCTGGCCAGAGTTGCACATGCGGTAGTACCGCAACCTGCAGCGGTAGTACCGCAGCCAACCGCGGTAGTACCGCGTCGTGCGGGCTGAGTGATGGGATAACGGTTAGTTTTTCTCCCCACCTATAAAAGGGGGTCTTCTTCCCCATTGAGACTTATCCTTTGAGCTCGTGTTCTTCCCCCATTGTTGACCTTCTTCGAGCTTGCTAACTCTCAATCCCTCCATGGATTCTTGCTAGTTCTTGAGGGAAAAGAGAGAGGAGATATAGATCCACGTTTCCACCAATCACTTTCTCCTCTAAGTGAGGAGAACCCCTTGGATCTAGATCTTGGAGTTCTTCGTGTTCTTCTTTCGTTCTTCCTCTCATTTTCCTCCCTAGCATTAGTTGCTTTGGTGGAATTTGGGAGAGAAGGACTTGGGTATTCAGTGTGCCCTTGCCATTGCATTTGGTGCATCGGTTTGAGTTCTCCACGGTGATACGTGGAAGTGAAGTTTGAGAAGCTTATTACTCTTGGGTGTTTGTGCACCCTAGAGCTTGTTCCTCTTGGGTGCCTTGGTGCCCTAGACGGTTGGTGGTGCTCGGAGCTCAATCATTGTGGTGTAAAGCTCCGGGCAAGCGTCGGGGTCTCCAATTAGGTTGTGGAGATCGCCCCGAGCAATTTGACGGGTACCGGTGACCGCCCCCAAGGGTCGCCATTTGTACGGGTTCGGTGACCGCCCTCAAGGGTCCCTTAGTGGAATCACGGCATCTTGCATTGTGCGAGGGCGTGAGGAGATTACGGTGGCCCTAGTGGCTTCTTGGGGAGCATTGTGCCTCCACACCGCTCCAAGCGGAGATTAGCATCCGCAAGGGTGTGAACTTCGGGATACATCATCGTCTCCACGTGCCTCGGTTATCTCTTACCCGAGCTCCTTTACTTATGCACTTTACTTTGTGATAGCCATATTGTTCTTTGGCATATATCTTGCTATCACATAGTTGCTTATATTGCTTAGCATAAGTTGTTGGTGCACATAGGTGAGCCTAGTTGTTTTAGGTTTTGTGCTTGACAAATTAACCGCTAGGTTTATCCCGCATTTGTTCAAGCCTAAACCGTAATTATTTAACAACGCCTATTCACCCCCCCTCTAGGCGACATCCATGATCTTTCAACGATGACAGTGGATAATAATTGTCTTACATATTTAGGAAGATAACTAAAAATGCCACATGCGGCAACACCTGAAATACACAAGGGCAAAAGAAGAAGGAAGGTGTAGACAACAATCTGGCTCGCTGATCTTTACTTTCTTCATGCGCTGCAGGCCGCGACGACTACTTCTCGCGGCAAGCGGCGATGATCTCTTTCATGTCGTCAATATGCTGCTTGGCAGAATCCACAGATTCCTCAACCAGCCTTTCGCGCTCGATGCATGATACGTCTCCGTCGTATCTATAATTTTTGACTGTTCCATGCCAATATTATTCAACTTTCATATACTTTTGGCAACTTTTTATACTATTGATCCAGTGCCAGTCCCTGTTTGTTGCATGTTTTTTGTTTCGCAGAAACCCAATATCAAACGGAGTCCAAACGGGATAAAAACGGATGGAGAATTATTTTCGAATATTTGTGATTTTTGGGAGGAAGAATCAAGGCGATACGATACCCGAGGGGGGCAGGAGACAGGGGGCGCCCTAGGGAGGCAGACACGCCCTGGACTCTCCTGGGCCCCCGTAAGGCGGTTGACGCTCTTCTTTTGTCGCAAGAAAGCTAATTTGACGAGAAAGATCTGGGCGAAAGATTCACCCCAATCGGAGTTACGGATCTCCAAATATAAAAAAAACGGTGAAGGGGCAGAATCAAAGAACACAGAAACAGAGAGAGACAGAGGGATAGATCCAATCTCGGAGGGGCTCTCGCCCCTCCCACGCCATGGGAGACAAGGACCAGAGGGGAAACCCTTCTCCCATCTAGGGAGAAGGTCAAGGAATAAGAAGAAGAAGGGGGGACTCTCCCCCTTGCTTCCGGTGGCGCCGGAACGCTGCCGGGGGCCATCATCATCACCGCGATCTTCACCAACACCTCCGCCATCTTCACCAACATCTCCATAACCTTCCCCCATCTATATTCAGAGGTCCACTCTCCCGCAACCTGTTGTACCCTCTACTTAAACATGGTGCTTTATGCTTCATAATATTATTCTATGATGTGTTGCCATTCTATGATGTCTGAGTAGATTTTCGTTGTCCTACCGGTGATTGAGGAATTGGTATGATTGGTTTCAATTGCATGTTTTATTATTGGTGTTGTCCTATTGTGCCCTCTGTGTCGAGCAAGCATGAGGGATTCCCATTGTAGGGTTTGCAATATGTTAATGATTTGCTTATGGTGGGTGGCGTGAGTGACAGAAGCATAGACCCGAGTAAGTAGGTTGTTTGCGTACGGGATAAAGGGGACTTGATACTGTAATGCTATGGTTGGGTTTACCTTAATGATCTTTAGTAGTTGCGGATGCTTGCTAGAGATCCAATCATAAGTACATATGATACAAGAAGAGAAAGTATGTTAGCTTATGCCTCTCCCTCAAATAGAATTGCAATAGTGATTACCGGTCTAGTTAGTCAATTGCCTAGGGAAAATTTCACAACTCCTACCACCACTTTTCCACACTCGCTATATTTACTTTATTGCTTCTTTATCTAAACAGCCCCTAGTTTATATTTACGTGCTCTTTATTATCTTGCAAAGCTATCCAACAACACCTACAAAGTACTTCTAGTTTCATACTTGTTCTAGATAAAGCAAACACTAAGGGTGCGTAGAGTCGTATCAGTGGCAGATAGGACTTGAGAGAATATTTGTTCTACCTTTAGCTCCTCGTTGGGTTCGACACTCTTACCTATCGAAAGAGGATACAACTATCCCGTATACTTGTGGGTTATCAATGCAGAGCATGGCATTCTCGTTCATAAGTTTCTTGACGATGACGCCCATCCTCTTCAACAAGGCAGTGGTCCCCTCATGCTCCTTCGCCCTTCCGGCGATCTGCGCCCTAAGCAGGTCGCACTCGGTGTGGAGCTTCGCCTTGTCCTCCCCTAGTCCCCGAATGCGACGGTAGCATTTTCAAATGAGGCATTCATCTCGTCCCGCAGCTTCATCCAGCCAGAGATCTGATCCATTAGGTCATCAAGCATAGCGCGTCTGTGCTTGTGAGAGTCCTCGCCTGCCCGTGGGACATTTTCCCAGGCCGCCGCAGCGCGGGAGGACCTCTTTGCTGCATTCGCGGTGCGGCGAGACATCTCTGCTACTTCCGCGGCACGGCCGGACCAGTCTGCTGCATCGACGGTGCGGCGGGACCTCTGTGCTGCTTCAACGGCGTGGCGGGATCTCTATGCTGCTACAGCGGCACGATGGGATTCGGCTGCTTTTGTGGTGAGGCGGGACATCTCTCGTGCGTCTGCTTCCATGCTCGCCTCTCCCTGCTAGTAATCTCTCGACCCAGAACTCATGTGGGCCATGGCAGACGCAAGGGAACAACAATGAAAGACTTGTTTGTTTTTGTGGATGAGGAGTTGAGGAGGAATGTGCAGTCATCTTGGAGTAGGTATTATTTATATCCGATTACTAATACACTCCTAAGTGGGAAACCGTTTAGGTTTTGATCGGTGTGAAAAGGTTTGCTATTAAATATAGCGTGGTAGTAATTTGGAATGTGATGGGATGCAAGCTCAAAATTTACTAACGGTTCTAGTTTCGTAGTGTGGCACTATTCCCGAATGGTGTAACATGGGCATGCGTTCTCGGCCGCGTACGTGGCGTTTGCACCATAGGGTGCACCGCAATAGGCAGTGTCAGCACACGTCTTGTTCCATCAATCGTGCGCGCTCGTTATTACCATTGTGCACACTTCTTTTAATTAGAATGTGTGTTTGTCTAGCACACACATGTTGATTCCCTAACTATTCTGTTTGTTGTGGCTAATCGCAGACAGTTCAACCGTGTGAAGTGTATGTCGTCACTCGCAGACACCTTGATATGGCTGATCATTTTTGTTGTGTTGCCTAATCGCAAACAGTTCATCCGAGTGATCTGTATGCCATCAATCACACACACACCTTGATCTACCTTACCGTTTCTGTTGTGTTGCCTAATCACAAACAGTTCATCCGGGTGAACTCTATGTCGTATATCGCACGCACCTTCATCTGGCTGCCCGTTTCTGTTGTTAAGCTCATCGCAAGCAGTTCATTTGAGTGAATCGTATGCGATGCATCGCACACGCAACTATAATCTGAAATGTGTCTGTTATCTCCGCCATCGCAAATGTTTTGTATTGTTTTTGAAGGTTTTATTACATCATCATTTGTGATTAATGCATCGCACATAGTTTCGTCGAAGGGTCTCTGATTGTAGTGTCACGTTTGGACCATCCTGCAGTAGTGCTCTCTCCTCTCCCACACTAGTTTCAAAAATGAAATCCTCCATGTCTCTAGGACATGGATCACTGTGGCTGCCCTCATAAGGTATTGCGCAAATATTGCGAAAATCATAGTGTCATTTCCTTAGGCACATCATAGAGGTTAAATTCTACCATGGGTGATTTCTTCCTAGGATAAAATTGAAAGCTTTGCATGAAGGTATTAGTGAGTAGGGGATACTGATCACACTTATCTTTGAGGAAGGGGATGGTGTAAGCATTATGTGCCAAGTAATAGGAATCCTCATAAATTCCCGCCTCCTTCAAGAATGTGCAACATAACCACTCACACGGTTGAACCTCTGATGTACGTGGAAGATGGTATTTGGGCTTCTCCTTCGGACTATCCTCCGAATTCCGGCTTGATGAGCACCTTAACCACCTCCCCATGGTTCTCCCATTCTCTGAAAAATTCTGAAATTTTTAGTAACTCAAAATAAAGGTGAACCAAACTCAACAAAATCAATAGCAACTACTCCTGGTAGTGTCTATAGGCCATATCATGCACCAAAACTAGTTTGAACCATATAAATTTGACATGCAAGCTCAAGAACATGGTCACTAACAATAGCTAAATGTGCAAATAATAAACCACTAGAACAAAAACTAATTTGACCAACAGAGGAGTCACATACCGATGAGCAATCCACAAAAACAGTTTTGGAATCGGAGCTACGAGCAAGGAGACCAAAAATTGCAGCAAGATAAGCAAGAACATGGGTTTGCACAAGCAAGTGATTTTTCTGGAGGAAGAAGAAGAGCATGGGTGGCAGCAATAAGTGAGGGGGCCTACGTGGGCCCCACAAGCTTGCTGGGCGCACCCTGTGAGCTTGTGGCTCATAGGTGCACCACCCTAGGGTGTGTTCAGTGACACTATTTTTTATATTTTTACAGAAAAAATCATATTAAATTTTTAGGGCATTCTGAGAACTTCTATTTTCTAGTCAGTTTTTATTGCACGAATAATTCAGAAAACAGTATAATCAGGGTATTTCTACTTTATTAATTCTAAATAACAGAAAGTAAAAAGTGGGTACAGAAGTTGTGTTTACTAAATTCATCAACCACATGCCCGTCAAAAGGAATCCATTAATAAGGTTGGTCAAGTCTTATTAACAAACTTCTTCCGAATGACATGAAACCGGAGAATCTTCGTACAACACTAGGTTGCCTCAATGGGAATATGCATGTCCCCAATAATAATAATTTCGTATTTCTTTTTGACAGTAGGAATAGGGAATTCAAAACCTCCAATAGTAATTGTTGAAATTTTTCCAATAGAATTGATACTATTCACTTGAGGTTGTTTCTTTGGAAAGTGTACTGTATGCTCATTATCATTGACATGAAAGGCGACATTGCCTTTGTTGCAATCAATAACAGCCCCTGCAGTATTCAATAAGGGTCTACCAAGGATGATTGACATACTGTCATCCTCGGGTATATCAAGGATAACAAAGTCCGTTAAGATAGTATCATTTGCAACTACGACAGGCACATCCTCACAAATACCCATGGGTGTAGCAGTTGATTTATCAGCCATTTGCAAAGAGATTTTAGTGGATGTCAACTTATTCAAATAAAGTCTTCGATACAAAAAGAAAGGCACGCACTAACATCGGCTCCTAAATCACACAAAGCAGTTTTAACATAGTTTCTTTTAATGGAGCATGGTATAGTTGGTATTCCTGGGTCTCCTAGTTTCTTTGGTATTCCACCCTTAAATGAATAATTAGCAAGCATGGCGGAAATTTCAGCTTCCGGTATCTTTCTTTTATTTGTAACAATATCTTTCATGTATATAACATAAGGAGACATTTCCAGAATATCAGTCAAACGAAGGCGCAAAAAGACAGGTCTAAGCATTTCAACAAAGCGCTCAAATTCTTCTTCATCCTTATTCTTTGAAGCTTTAGGAAGAAAAGGCATGGGTTTCTGAACCCATGGTTCTCTTTCTTTACTATGTTTCCTAGCAATGAAGTTTCTCTTATCATATCTTTTATTCTTAGGTTGTGGTTTATCAAGATCAACAATTGGTTCTATTTCCACATCATTATCATTATTAGGTTGAGCATCAGCATGAACATCATCATCATTATTACTAGGTTCATGTTCATCACCAGAGTGTGTTCCAACATCACAAATAGAAATATCATTTGTATTATCAGGTGTGTCTATAGTAGGTTCACTAGAGGCATGCAAAGTCTTATCATCTTTCTTTTTCTTTTTAGATGGACTAGGTGCATCAGTATTAATTCTTTGAGAGTCTTGTTCAATTCCTTTAGGATGGCCTTCAGGATACAAGGGTTCCTGAGTCATTTTACCACCCCTAGTCATAACTCTAACAGCATGATCATTCATCTTATTGTTCATCTCATTAAGCAAAGCATTTTGTGACTTGATGACTTGTTCTACTTGGATTTTTACCATGGACGCATGTTTACTCACACCCCTGATATCATTAATAGTTCTAAACATAAAGTCACTCAAGCGTTCAATCATATAAGCATTTCGTTTCAATTGTCTACTAACATATGCATTAAAGTTTTCTTATTTAACAATAAAGTTATCCAATTCATCTAAGCATTGACTAGCAGATATAGTATAAGGAATATCACCTTCATCAAATCTGCAGAGAGAATTTACCTCTACGACCTGTGTCAGGGTATCGAGACCATATATTTCTTCAATAGGTGGTAAATTCTTGACAACTTCAGCTTTAATACATTTTTATTCATAGATTTCTTTGCCTCTTGCATATCTTCATGACTGAGAAATAGAATACATCTCTTCTTCGGAGTGGACTTGGGTGGTGATTCAGGAAGAGTCCAATCATTATCATTCCTCAATATATTGTTCAATAGTTCTTTAGCTTGTTCAACGGTTTGTTCCCTGAAAACACATTCAGTACAACTATCTAGGTGGTCCCTAGAAGCATCGGTTAGTCCATTATAAAAGATATCAAGTATTTCATTATTTTTTTGAGAGGATGATCAGGCAAAGCATTAAGTAATTGGAGAAGCCTCCCCCAAGCTTGAGGGAGATTCTCCTCTTTAATTTGCACAAAGTTAAACATTTCCTGTAAAGCAACTTGTTTCTTATGAGTAGGAAAATATTTTGAGAGAAGTAATATATCATATCCTAGGGACTACGCACACAAGCAGGGGCAAGAGAATTAAACCATATATTAGCATCACCCTTTAATGAGAAAGGAAACAACTTAAGAATATAGTAGTAGCAAATTTTCTCCTCGTGAGCAAATAGGGTGGCTATATCATTCGGTTTAGTAAAATGTGTCACAACAGTTTCAGATTTATAACCATGGAAAGGATCGGATTCAACAAAGTAATTAACTCTGGGTCAACATATAATTCATAATCCTTATCAGTAATAAAGATAGGTGAAGAAGCAAATTTAAGATCATATTTCATTCTAGCATTCAAAGATTTTTCTTTCAATTTGCATAATAATTTCTTAAGATCATCTATATCATTTCAAGCAAGAAAGTCCCTAGCTACTTCTCCATCCATAACATAACCCTCAGGTATCTTAGGCAATCCATACTTAGGAGAGCTAGGTCCAATAGGTGTTCCATAATTTTCAGTTTCAATAGTTTCATCAGTTTCAGCATTATCAATATCTTTAGCTCTAGCAAGTTGTTCATCAAGAAATTCACCTAGTGGCACAGTCTTATCAAGCAAAGTACTAGCATCATTCATAGCAGAAGTAGCATCATCAATTACTTGAGACATATCAGAATTAATAGTAGGTGGTGGTGTCGCAAGCTTACTCAAAACAGAAGGTGAATCAAGTGCAGAGCTAGATGGCAGTTCCTTAACTCCCCACATCTTAAAGGGAACGATATTGGTTCTATCATCCTTAAGATTCCTCATAGTGATCAACATATATAAATCCCAAGTGACTCAGCAAATAGAGCTATGCTCCCCGGGAACAGCGCCAGAAAAAGGTCTTGATAACCCACAAGTATAGGGAATCGCAACAGTTTTCGAGGGTAGAGTATTCAACCCAAATTTATTGATTCGAAACAAGGGAAGCCAAAGAATATTCGCAAGTATTAGCAATTGAGTTTTCAATTCAACCACACCTGGAAGACTTAATATCTGTAGCAAGGTGATCAGTAGTATGATAGTTTGATAGTAACGGTAACAGTAGCAATTTTGTAGTGATTGTAACAACAGCAACGGCGAAAATAACTTAGTAAAGATCAATATATGAAAAGCGTAGGCATTGGATCGGTGATGGATAATTGTGTTGGATGGCATTCATCATGTAACAGTTATAACCTAGAGCAACACAAAACTAGCTCCAATTCATCAATATAATGTAGGCATGTATTCCGTATATAGTCATACGTGCTTATGGAAAAAAAACTTGCATGACATTTTTTGTCCTACCCTCCCGTGGCAGCATGGTCCATAAGGAAACTAAGGGATATTAAGGCCTTCTTTTAATAGAGAACCAGAACAAAGTATTAGCACTTAGTGAATGCATGAACTCCTCAAACTACGGTAATCACCGGAAAGAATCCCAGTTATTGTCACCTTGGAGTGTGCGGATCATAACTCCTAATAGGTGCATATAACTTGCAAGATCGGATCAAGACACAAATATATTCATGAAAACATAATAGGTTCAGATCTGAAATCATGCCACTCGGGCCCTAGTGACAAGCATTAAGCATAGCAAAGTCATAGCAACATCAATCTCATAACATAGTGGATACTAGGGATCAAGCCCTAATAAAACTAACACGATTACATGATAGATCTCATCCAACCCATCACCGTACAGCAAGCCTACGAAGGAATTACTCACTCCCGGCGGTGAGCATCATGAAATTGGTGATGGAGGAAGGTTGATGATGACGACGGTGTCGAATTCCCCTCTCTAGAGCCCCGCACGGACTCCAGAGCAACCCTCTCGATGAAGAACAGGAGGTGGCGGCGCTCCGTATCGTAAAACGTGATGAATCATTCTCTTTGATTATTTTCTTGGCAAATAGGTATATGTGGAGTTGGAGTTAGGGTTGCCGGATGTCCAAGGGGCCCACAAACTCGTAGGGCGCGTCCTGGGGGGTGGGTGTGCCCCCTGAGCTTGTGGCTCCTGGGTGGGCCCCCTCTGGTATATTTTTCCACCAGTATTTTTTATATATTCCAAAAAAATTCTCCGTAAATTTTCAGGTCAATCCGAGAACTTTGATTTCTGCACAAAAACAACACCATGGCAATTCTGTTGAAAACAGGCCAGTCCGGGTTAGTTTCATTCAAATCATGCAAATTAGAGTTCAAAACAAGAGTAAAAGTGTTTGGAAAAGTAGATACGATGGAGACGTATCAGATACCATCAGATTCCTATGAAATTGGGAGATGAATGGAAAACAACATTTAAAACTAAGTTTGGATTATATGAGTGGTTAGTCATATGCCTTTTGGGTTAACTAATGCACGTGACTTTTTCATGAGATTAATGAAAGAAGCCTTACGTGCTTACATTGGACGATTTGTGGTCGTCTATTTTGATGTTATACTGATTCATAACAGATCTTTGAAGGAACATTTACGTGTTGTTTTTATTGCTCTATGTGATGCACGTTTGTTTGGTAACCTTGGGAAGTGCACCTTTTGCACCGACTGGGTATCTTTTCTTGGCAATGTTGTTACTCCACAGGGAATTGAAATTGATACAACCAAGATTGAAGCTATTGAGAGTTGCCTGCATACCAAAACCGTCCCACAAGTGAGGATTTTTCCTGGCCTCGTTGGTTTCTACAGGCGTTCTGTGAGAGGTCTCAGCACCATCGCTGCACCTCTGAATGAGCTTACAAATAAGGGTGTGCCTTTTGTTTGGGGTACCGCACAGGAAGAAGCCTTCATAGTATTGAAAGATAAGCTGACACATGCTCTTTTACTCCAACTTCCTAATTTCAATAAGACTTTTCACTTTGAATGTGATGCGAGTGGAATTGTATTAGGAGGTGTGTTATTACAAGATGGTAAACCTATTGCGTACTATTTTGAGAAATTGAGTGGGCCTAGTCTGAATTATTCTACTTATGATAAGGAATTATATTCTCTTGTTTGGACTTTAGAAACATGGCAACATTATTTATGACCCAAAGAATTTGTTATACATTCTGCTCATGAATCTTTGAAACACACTAAAAGCCAAGCAAAACTGAACCGTAGACATGCTAAATGGGTTGAATTCATTGAGACTTTCCCTTATGTCATTAAACAAAATAAGGGTAAAGAAAATGTTATTTGCTGATGCATTATCTCATCGCTATACTATTTTCACAACTTGACTTTAAAATATTTGGTTTGGAGACCATCAAAGATTAATATGTGCATGATGCTGAATTTAAAGATGTAATGCAGAATTATAAAGAAGGAAGAACATGGAACAAATTCGTCACTAATGATGGACTTTTATTATGTGCTAACAAGCTATGCATTCCAGGTAGCTCAGTTCATCTTTGGTTATTGTAGGAGGCGCATGAAGGAGGATTAATGGGACACTTTACCGTGAAGAAGATGAGATGGGATGGGATGGGATGGGATGTTGAGCATTTTGTTTCTCGCTGCACTACATGTCAAAAACTAAGACACGACTCAATGTTCGTGGTTTATATATGCCTTTGTCTGTACCTAGTGTTCCGTGGGAGGGCATATCTATGGATTATGTTTTAAGTTTACCTTGAACAAAAAAGGGGAGGGATAGCATATTTGTTGTCGTGGATAGATGTTCGAAAATGGCGCACTTTATACCATGTCATAAAAAGTGATGATGATGCTAATGTTGATGATTTGTTATTCCATGAAATTATTCATTTGCATGGTGTACCAAATACAAATGTTTCATATCGTGATACTAAATTTCTTAACCACTTTTGGAGATGTTTATGGGCTAAGTTAGGGATTAACTGCTTTTTAGTACTATATTTCACCCCCAAACTGATGGTCAAACTGAAGTAGTCAATAGAACATTGTCTACTATGCTTAGGGCTATTTTGAAAAATAATCTGAAAACATGGAAAGAATGCTTGCCTCATATCGAATCTGCTTATAATCGTTCGCTGCATTCTACTACAAAGATCTGCCGTTTTGAAATTGTGTATGGTTTCCTACCTCGTGCACACATTGATTTTTGCCTCTTTCATCTTTGGAGAATGTTAATTTTGATGCTAAACAACATGTTAAACTGATCTTAAAAATGCATGAGTTAACTAAGAAAAACATTGAGTGCATCAATGCTAAATACAAACTTGTTGGCGATAAGGGTAGAAGACATATTGTGTTTGAACTAGGAAACTTTGTTTGGTTACATTTAGGCAAAAATGGATTTCCTAATTTGCGCAAATCTAAGATAATGCCATGTGTTGATGGTCATTTTAAGATGTTAGAGAAAATAAATGGTAATCCATATAAACTTGAGCTGCCTGCAGCTTTTGGGGTTAGTCCTACTTCTAAAATTGCACATTTGAATCCTTATGTGGGTGAGGAATATGAGCTTCCGTCGAGGACGACTTCAATTCAAGAAGGGAGGATGATGAGGACATCACTACTATAGTTACACCCACAACCCCTGCTGCTACATATATTGGACCAATTATTAGAGCTCGCGCACGCCAATTAAATTTCGTTTCTTGGTAACGATTCTAATGTTCATAAGAATATGATGCTGACTAAATTGAATACATTTGTTTTACTTACAAATGAAGAGCCCAACATGGATAAGAAGGATGAACATTGAAGCATGATTAAGCATGGAGAGGATGCGGTGAGCAAGGGGAACAAGAATGGAGTTTCCGGTAGAGTTTTCAGCACTTTGAAGCCACCATGATGACATACAAGGACATGGACGAAATATACAAGACGACCTATCATTAATTTCGTTCATAGCTTAATATAGGTGTTGTGCCACCTTATTTTTGGGTCAGATCATGTAATTTCAAAATACACTTAATAGGTTGTTTTTGGAGTCTGTATTAATAGAGAAAACAACCAAGGACAGAATTTAGTCCCATCTTGCCAAGGGTGGATGAAATTCCCCTCTGTCTCCCTATAAATACAACCCTTAGGGTGTCGTTTTAGACTGGGGTTTTATTTAGATTAAAGTTCGCCATGGTGCAACACGCGTACATCATTTATGTCCAACGACCAGGCCAAAACGTTTCAGAATCCCACTTTAAATAAAGTTTTCCTCTTAAATTCGCAATATCCAGATTGCAATCTCAGTTTCTTACATGTTCTTCATTTGCCTGCAGGAAATAGACCCTCATGGTCAACTCACAATGAGCCCTCTCTAACTGGATTTGAAATGTGAGAAGTTCTAATTGCCATTGCTAACTCTGTTGCAGTTGCAAGAACGCTGCTATAAGAACGACAAACTGTGGCCGATTTACAGCCGACACGCTGCGGCCACCATCGGATGCAGTTGGCCAGCATTTGTACCCCGCTCAGATTCAAGTGTCATGCGCATCTCGGCCAGGAAACGTCCAGTTTTGTAGTAGTTGCAAAGACATAGTTTGAACAAATTGAATTTGTTCAGTTGTCTAACATAAATGGCCATCCAACCGCATCTCAATTTGTTCACATATAGTTTGAGCAAAACTGAATTTGCTCAGTAGGTGGCTCCTGGTTCCATACCAAAAGCATGCGGTCCTTCCCAGGTGGTAGGTTGTTCATGCGCACAATCGAAGCCACAAATTTCTCATTAATTAGAATTAGTAATAAGAAATCAGAGATTAGTCTTTGGTATACAGGTCCTGAAACGAGAAACTATTTGGAGTACAATTTAACTCAGGTGAAAAACTCTCACGACCCAAATATACTCGACCTAGACTAAGCCATTTTGTAAAATACAGATGGCATATTGCGATCTGTTGTAGAACAGCATCCTACAAGAATATTAAGAATTGGCCGGTAAACAGAAAAATCCATTGACATTGTAAATCACAACACTAGTACAAACTTCAGCTCAGTTATACTTCATCACATCATGCAACACATGCCAACCAGGCTTCATCGGATATCAGAATTCTAATAAGCCCAGAAGCAGCAATTAACTACCACTACCAATGAGACATCCACAGTTTCCCCAGAAATCCAAAGTGAAGAACTAGTGACAAAATTTGAAGATATAGGAGAACTGTTGAAATCTCAGCTGCGCTATATTCTTTTCAACTGTGACTACATCACTTTTTCCTCCAGCAACCATCCTGGACTTCCGTCGTCATGATTATTGAGATATTAATGGCTTGCTATTGCACCAGGGTTACTAGAACCAAATCATCGCATCAGCCCCTTATAGCCGAACACACAATGGCAAGAACGAAGCTCTACAACACCAATTATATGCACAACAAACAAGCCTGCCTGTGGGAGAAAAGAACCTTTTATTAGAACAAGAGATGCCATCGGAAATTTTAAAGAACAGCTATAGTGAGAGCTAAGACAAGTATTTCATACACATACACATGAAGTGGAGAAAATAGACCAACAAGCTTCATTTTCTCTGCAGGTGGGGCTTAACAGATTCTAAAACAACCTGAACATCAGAGGATTTCTCAACAGTTAGACAAAATGTAACATTAGAAAGCACAAATCAACATTTACAATAAATAATAAAAAGGTTGCAGGTACTCACTCTTCCATCATAAGACAGAGAAGCAAACAATGATGGATCATGGGAGCTCCATGCAATTCCTACAATTTCAGTCAGCTCTGTGATTCTTTGTCAAAATTTCAATGTACATACAAGTAGGGAGGTTCAACAGTACCATAGATGCTATCTTCGTAGTCAGTATACGAGTGCAGTAATGGTTCTTCTTGCCTAGTGGGCGAACCAGAAGGGCTGCAAAAATAAGATTGGGGGCATCAAAATTGCAACCTCAAACAAATTAATCAAATCTGTGAGTAACAGAAACCTTTCGGGTCCAGAGTCATCAGTGCCAACTTTAGCCAACCATAAATTGACAGCTGAATCCGTTCCAGCACTCTATACAGAAATTTCAATAGTCAGTTAAAATTTAAATTGATATATATATTACTACACGCGCGCTAGAGAGCGAGGGCGGGAGGGGGAGGGGGAGAGAGAGACCAGAATCAGCTCATCATACTCAGGATTGTGCCGAACAGCCCATGTCCTGCAAAAATCATTATATCGTGGTCAATTAACTTGATGATCGCTGGAGTAAGAAATCAGAAAAGCAAATTAGTAATCATATATATTAAATTGGTGAGTTGACAGCATCATCCCATATAGGTGGTAAAGTGCTACAACACCAGACCAATAAAAAGTAACAACAATGTTGACATGGGACGAAAATGCACTCATATGAAGGATTTCAAGCATCAAGGAGCACACATTCACATCAAATATGCATAGAACAAATGGTGCAGGTTTAGAACATTTCATCAACTAAATACACAAAAAACGGATTTTCATTTGAGTTTACTATAAGATACACCAACATACCAATGTGAATGTCCAGGGAGATCCTTCAGAGGATGCTTAAGCATTCTGAGATCCCACAAGCGAATTCCGAATTCGTCCTCTGCTGTTGCCTGCACCGCAAAAGGGAACCTCAAGCAGCATAAACAAACGAAGCTGAATGAAAGAAATTTGCAAACTGTTACTCCGACATGGATACTAGAATCCGACTCAGAAAAAATTTACAAAATAAGATTTCAGGTTCCAATGGACTAAATTAACCTTATTATAAAAGATAATGATAAATTTCAAACCTGCTGCCAAACACAATCAACACAAAAAATTTGATCAAACAATAACTAAGTAAGAAGTAGTGGCAAATCCAGATTAAATATTAACTATGTTACTTACACAAGTGCAAGAAAAAGAAACTCTGAAAAGTTGAAAGGTAACGGAGAAAAAGAAACTAATAAAAAAATACCCCTTTTCAGGGTTACCACCCAAAAAAGGCAACTCATAAACCTGCTGTTCTTCTGATAGAAGAAATAAAATAGTTTTTATCCAAAGAACAAGATGCACCAAACTCACAATTATGTTTTGCTTCTTGGGGTTATAATCCACATCCCGGATATGAGCATGTTCAATTGCATTTGATCTCCTAAGAACAATTAGTTCATGCACATAGATGTAAGTACAGCATTTGAAAATCCAAACATAAGTATAAGCTCAGATAATCTGATGTGGTCAAGATTGTCAAGTACTAACTTCATAGAACGGAGATCCCAGAAGTGGAGTGACGAATCAGTTATTGTAGCAACTGCATTGTGATTGTGTGGATCCCAAGCTCCACCACGTAAATTGGGAAGCATGTCAGCAGATCCCTGTGATATCACCTGCAATTTGGTACTCAAATTACGACCATGATGAAGTACTAAACTGATGCTAATAGAGATATTGATGTTTCAGATTTTATAAACTCATATTAGGCATATAAATAATGAAAAGAATTTGTAATATATGTTAAACAAAAGGATGATCGACACACCTTGGCTGATTTATTTGATGGATCTATGTTCCAGAGAAAAATGTTTCTGTCATCGATGCTAATTAGCTTATCATGCTTCCCCAGTGGCCACCAGAGAACACTGCAAAAACAAACTAGCTAATAAAGATCATATGCATAAGACATATTGTCTCACTACAGATCCTCCACAAAATATCAAGATATGCGAGCTAACCAATATTATATGCATAACATGGGAAACTTACAAAACCATGACCGAGATCAGATTTTTTTTAAAAACAGAATCTCAGAATAATTGTGTAATGAAAAGAAAATCATCTATTTTGTGTTGTGATACAAGTGAGGTATGTTCTGCCAAATTAATATGTTCAGTGTAGTGTACCCGTCCTACTAAAACCCTCCCATATCAGTGCATGCTGCATGTAAGCATTGCCACGGCCACAGCCAGAGCATTATAATTTGCCAATTTGAACTTTGCAAATACCCACCAGCACAGACACATTAAACAACAAACGCATTCTCCGACTGGACTCTGTTTACATCTAGTCTAAAAATCAACAAGCACAAACACACCCTGTATGGCAATAAGATTAAGTAGCTCTAGAGTAAGCACAGAACTTCAAGGCAAACAAGAGAGCACCATCTTATTTTGTCCGTGTGGTCATCGAGCGTGAAGAGCTGCTCAAGCTGCGGTGAGTTGGACTGCCCATACAGCTCTGGGATCTTCCAAACGGACGCGCCATAACCCTCACCTGTCATTCACATTGTAACACATGGAAACGCTTTAGAATTGCATCTCAAAATGCTCAATGCATCAAAAAAAGAAGAAGAGGGGAATTCGGAAAGAGTGGAGCATTTCTACCAGAGGTGTAGACCGTGGAGAATAGCCTGTGGTCGAAGGGGCAGGACTTGAGGTCCCAGATCTCGTTGGGATGGTAGAACAGCCCGTCGCACACGAGCTCGTTCTCCCCCGGCAGCAGCCGGATCAGGTGCACCTATTCTTGGACACGAGGAATTCGAGATCCAATCACGCACCATTCTCAACCACCCAAATAAGAAATCACTGCTCCAATTGCCGCAGTGCAGGGCAGAGTCCCCCGCAAGAAACGTACCTCGTTCTCCTCCTTGAGGCTGAGGGTTCCGGCGAGGAAGGTGGTGGAACCGGCGTCCGCGCGCACGTCGGTGATGCACCGCGCCTGGAAGAGAGGAAAAAGAAAATGAGGAGGAGACGGAAGAGGGGCGCCACGGGAGAGTGTTCTAGAAGCTTCGAGAAGGTGATGCTGCTTGCCTGGTACTTGAGGCCGCCGTAGACGATGCCGCTGGATCCGCCCTGCATTCTCGCTCACGCCGGCGAGACGATCGGAGATGTAAACGGAGATCGCTGAACGGGGGTACCGCGGGTAGTCGCCTTCCACACTCCTTACCAAGATTGAAGTCCGCTTTGCCAAACAGGAAACGCGTTTTACGTTCAGCAAGTGCCCTTTAACCTATTAGAGCAAATCTGGCCCTCAAAAGACCGCGCGCGCGCCCACGGGCATGGACCCATCACACCTCATGGGCGTGTTTGGTTGCCCGCATTAGGCCCAGCCTGGCACGAGCGGGAAAAATTTGATCCGTTTGGTTTCCCGCATTCACTGTGCGGCCCGCATCGCACGGAACTTAAATCCAGGCCAGGCCCAGGGGAAACGCACGATTCGGCAGTAGCTCGCGAGCCTGGCTTGGGCGAGGCAGGGGTGGGCGACGCGCTTCTCCCCTCGTGCGAGCAGGGGAGATGGCGCGAGCTCGCCCGCGTCGCCGAAAAATCGGCGGGAGGATTTCGGCTCACCTCCCGCCGCTCCACCCCCTATTTAGCCCCTCCCTCACCGCCCCAACTCCCGCCTCCATTCTTCCTCCGTTCGCACTTCCTCGCCGACACGCATCGACACCGACGAGCAGGTAAGCGGCGCATCTTCATCGGCCGGCGGTCCACGGCACCGGAGCTCCTTCACCGGCCGGCGTTCATCTTCCATCACCACCACCACCCCCCTCGTCTTCAAGCTGCAGCCATGGTCTCCGTGAGTTCAATCCCCATTTCTCTCTGTTCCTTCTAGCTAGATCTAAGCTGCAGCTAGGGTTTGATCTAGATGCATGGTTGATTAGTGGTCTGATATGTGAGCTGATATGGTTGGTTGTTATGCTGCGGTTGCAATTTGTGGTAGGGCTAGATGTTCAAGCATGTGGTATGCTAGATTAGTAGTAGAGTTTGAAGTTGAACCTTGTGCTTGTGTTGAATCATGCTTAGATCTGTGATTTGTAGCTATTGGTGGTCCATTTGTAGCATGTTGTTTATTGTAGATGTATGTTTCTGCTCATAGATTGTCTGATATGCTTGGTATGATAGTGATGAAGCATGTGCTTGCTATGATAGTGATGAACCATGTACATGTATGCTTCTGCTTTCATGAATTGTCCGATACGTTGTGTGCTATGCTCACTGTTAATGCGTGCTACGATTGTAGGACATGACCACGCAGACGCAAGATCTTAGTCGGGCCATTGTCGTGTCCGACAGCCAGTTTGCTCCATCGTTTGTCGAGGACTCGCAGCCTATGTCCGAGATGGCACCTGATTCAGAGGTGTTTGAGTCTGATTCCCTCTATGTGCCAGTAGTGCTCGTTGAGCCAACTCTTGCTGATGCTGCTGCCGCTGCAATCAAGCTAGCAGCAGCAAAGGCAAAGGAGGATGGTAGGTCCAACAACATGAAGTGGCAGCCGTTCATGTCCATGTTCGTGCTGAACAAGATGTGTGAGCTCATCTCTAGTGGAGTTAGGACTGACAAGGGTTTCAAGGAGGTGCACTTGAACACCGTTGCGAAACAGGTGTTCGAGTTCTATGGGCAAGAGGTGTCTGCCACCCAGGTGTACAATCACCTGAGGAAGTGGAGAAGTCGATGGATCCAAGTGTCCAAGCTGAGAGACCTTAGCGGCGCCTCATGGGATGAGAACACTTGCTCCATAGTTTTGGAGGCAGAGCACTACGCCGGCCATGTCGCGGTTAGCTCACAGCCCTCTTCCTTTTCATACTATCCACCATTGCCTACTCCTAATCGCAACTAACAACACATGTGTTTCATTCTTAGGACCACCCAAGGGACGCTGAGTTCCTCAACACACCCATCCAGAACTACAACCAGATGTAGCACATCTTCTCCTTCGGGCTGGCAACTGGGAAGCATGCCATGGGCTCGGGTGAGCCTCTTGGTTCTCCCATGCCAGACTTCCCTGGGACACCAGACGTCAAGGTCCTTGATGGTCCTGACAAGCCCGCTGTGAAGCCCTTCGACAAGCCATTTGACCCCAACCATGATAGGAAGAGGAAGAGAGGAGGCCTGATGGAGGAGGAGATCAATGTCTTTTGCAACATGAATGAGGCGGTGAAGGAGGTGGCAACAACCATCAAGGAGTGCAAGCCCCTCGACATCCACCCTGACCTGTATGGCGTTGTCATGACCCAGGGTGGATTCAGCAACGAGGCTCTCATGGCAGCTCTCAGTCACCTGCTTGACAACAAGGCCCAGGGTGTTGGGTTCGTTGCCATGGCCGGCGCTCACAGGGTGTTGTGGCTTAGGAGCTGGCTGCGCAAGCACTACTACTAGAGTAGTGCTGCCTGTGAGCGTGCATGATCCCCGACGGCGATGGCTGTGGCGACGACGATGACGACGACGACGACATACATTTTGTGTAGCTAGGGCTCAAAAACTATTTGATGGTCTGTATATTTTGGTGAGGTGGTATATACTAACCCCTCACGCTAATGGTGAACTTGCGGTGGTAGGACGACACCCTCTTTTGGATGTGGTGGTAGGTTAACACCAAGGTAGTGCTAGGTTGAACTTGCTATGCCATATGATCATGCATGCTTACTTCTCTTCTGCTCCATTGTTGTTCGTGTGCTACTTTGCTTGCTACTTGTGCTCCATTGATTTGCTGCTTCAACTCTTCCTCTTGTGCATTGCTAGGGCAAGTGGTATGCCGTGTTCATCGGTGAGGTTCCAGGGGTTTATAGTTCATGGGAAGAAGTCAATGCACAAGTGGCGTTGTATAGCAACTACAACTATAGAGGGTTCAAGACTAGGCAGGCAGCAGAACAAGCTTACTCCGCCTGGGTGCGAAAGCACGGAGGCGGCAGTGTTGACAGTGCCAAGGTTGGAGCTGTCAAAGTGGAAGTTGCTAAGGTGGATCGTCAGTTCAGCCTGAAGCTGAAGAACTTTATCATCTTCGCCCAGTTCGTCACCATTGATGTGTCGTGGCGTTGGCGTGCTTGTTGTGATCGTTGTGGGTAAGCTCACCAACTAGGGTACAAGGTAAGCACAACATGTACGCCGTGTGCAACCAAACGTCGTGTTCATGTGCCGCTAGGGCCAATGCAGCCAACCAAACAAAGTGCACTTGGGTATTACCTAATGCGGGGACTAGGGACGCAGGCAACCAAACAAGTTGCGTATGGCGTATTAGGGCCTATTTTTCCTCAACCAGGCCAGGTTGAGAAGGCTATGCAATGTGACTACTGTTCCAAACTGGAACCAAACATGCCCCATATGTTAGCTTCCGCATCTGCGTCTCTCATATCCAAACCTGCAACTCATACAACGCTACGTATAAACACGGTCAATACACGGTTCATTGGATCACCCTTTCATCTCTTAATGAGCATGTCCAACTGAGTACATCGGCGGATAGTGCAAATCCATACTACAAACTACTTAAAACATAAATAAAACGGAAAAGGGTGGAGGAAATCACCATTTCCTCGCCAACCCCTTCCCCTTTCGGTCATTGATGCGGTTGTGCCCCTCCTTCATGTAGGCGTCGGCGTGCGGTGGTGCGTCATCGTCGGAGCTGGACGTGGAACCGTCTGTTAAGGCAGAGTCTGAGTTGTAGCTTTGGCTTGACAGACTGCAGAGTAAGCAGTCCTGCTTCTTCGCATGGCGGGCGCCTTCGGCTTCGCTGTCGTGCCCTTGTTTGCCTCACGCTCCGACAACTCGATGGCGAGTCGGAGCGTCTTGGCGTTCTTGCGGTGGAGGTGCCGCGCTTCCGTCTCCGCGGCCGTGAGAGAGCGGCGGAGGACCGACGCGAGGACCGCGACATCGAGATCATCTGGCACGCTCGCGTGTGATCGTCGTGCAGTCAGCGCCTCCCCCCGCCACCGCCGTCTCCCTCACTCGCTGCCACTCGCGACGGGCTGCTTGTGCCTCATACTCGAGCGTGTCGGTGCTGGCGCGGGCACGAGGACCCAGCGGTGGCCAAATACCACTTCCGGAGCAGACGTTGGTGGTCGGCTGCGTACCTGAAGGATGGGAGCAGAGCGGCTGAAGTTGCGCGCCTAGTAGGGAAGGCCGACGACTTTGATACGTCCATACTGCATCATGTTTTACTACTGTTATTTATATTTTTTTGGTCATTATTCCACTTTATGGTGCAATTTTAATGTCTTTTCTCTCTTAATTTGCAAGATATACATGGAGAGGGAGATTACCGGCAGCTGGAATACTGGACCTAGAAAAGCTACAGCAGTGATACCTATTATGCATAGCTCCATATGACTTGAAACTTCACGAAAAAAAATTATTGGATATATAAAAAATATTGAAGCAAAGAGTTACCAGAGGGGGCCACCAGTTTCCCACAAGGCAACAGGGTGCGCCCACCCCCTAGGCGCGCTCTGATGCCTTGTGGGGCCCACAGCTAGCCTCCGGTGCCCATCTTCTGATATATGAGGGGTTTTGACCTAGAAAAAAATAAGAGGAAGACTTTCAGGATGAAGAGCCGCCGTCTCAAGGCGGAACCTGGGCAGGAGCACTTTTGCTCTCTGACGGAGCGATTCCACCGGGAATACTTCCCTTCGGGAGTGGGAAATTGAAGTCGCCGACATCACCATCGATCCTCTCGTCGTGGGAGGACCAATCTTCATCAACATCTTCACCAGCACCATCTCATCTCAAACCCTAGTTCATCTCTTGTATTCAATCTTTGTCCTAAAACCTCAGATTGGTACCTATGGGTTGCTAGTAGTGTTGGTTACACCTTGTAGTTGATTCTAGTTGGTTTATTTGGTGGAAGATTAAATGTTCAGATCCTCAAGCATATTCAATACCCCTTTGATGTTGAACATGAATATGATTTGTGAGTAGTCACTTTTGATCTTGAGGACATGAGAGAAGTCTTGTTACAAGTAATCATGTGATGTTGGTATTCGTTTGATATTTTGATGGTATGTATGTTGTTGCTTCCTTTAGTGGTGTCATGTGAATGTCGACTACATGACACTTCACCATACTTGGGCCTAAGGGGAGGCATTATGGAGTAATAAGTAGGATAGGTTGTTAGAGTGACAGAAGCTTAAACCCTAGTTTATGCGTTATTCCAAAAGTGGCTGATTTGGATCCATGTGTTTCATGTTATGGTTAGATTTATCTTAGTTCTTCTTTCATAGTTCTGGATGCTTGCGAGAGGGGGTAATCATATGTGGTTTGCTTGCTCAAGTAAGAACAACATCCAAGCACAGGTCTACCCACATATCAAATTATCAAAGTACTAAACGTGAATCAACTAAACATGATGAAAGTGATTAGACGATGATTCCCATATGTCCTCAAGAACACTTTGCTTTATATAAGAGAACTTCCAGGCTTGTCCTTTGCTATAAAAAGGATTGGTCCATCTTGCTACACCTTCGTTACTATTGTTACTTGTTATGAATTATGAATTATCTTACTACAAAACTATCTATTAGTGTTACTTCCAGTACTTGCAGAGAATACCTTGTTGAAAACCACTTGTCATTTCCTACTTCTCCTTGTTGGGCTCGACACTCTTACTTATCAAAAGGACTATGATTGATTCACTATACTTGTGGGTCATCAGACATCGTCGATGCTGCGTTGACGGGCGACGAACGCTAAGGAAGAAGATTTGCCGCTATCGGTGTCGCCTTGCTTCAGCAGCGATCACCTCAACGTGATGCGGAGGGCGAACTCCTCCACATCGATGATCAAGCTTTCAAATTCTCCATCGAAGCCAATGCTACTTCCATCGCGGTCATCGGATCATATCGGAGGGGATCACAAGTGGAGTGGACAGAGAGGGAAGTGAAGTGGCGTTCGGATTGGCCGGTGTCTAGGGATTTCCGGATGGGGATATTTGTGGGGCACGGGGTGGGCCAGGCTGGGCCAAGCCAATGTGGCCATGTGGGGGACACGTCCGGGCCTCCCCATATCCGCCCTGCATTTGGGCAGGTTATGAGGGGCGTCGTACGACACGGACGTTTGAGGCTGGTTTATGGCGCCTGACTGGGTTGTTTTTTTGCGACCGGTCAGTGACCGGGACATTCGATCGGGTGTTTTCGGACGGTTTGAGGTGACCAGCTGTAAATGCTCTTACTACCTTTTTCTAAAACTAAAATTCATATAGTAGTATTGACCAAATATAAACTTACAACAACATCCGTAAAGAAAATCATGGGCTATTGCCGACTCAGACGTGGGTCCAGCCCACGTCTCTTTGCCCGACCGCGCCTATATTTTCATCGGCGATCCCATCCCATCTACGAGGCGCATGCTTGACGGGAGAACAAGCCTTCGAAACCTTGCTTCTCGAGATCCTATACGAGGGAGGGGCGATTAAGTTTTTGAGGAGTGTCTTCTATGTGACTGCTTGCCACTGTTCGGCTACGTCCACTACATTGTCTACGTTCGCGTCGCCTACCATGGACACCGAAGGCGACCGACTCACCGCTGAGAAGAAGGCCGCTGAGGACACCATTGTTGCCACCTCCATCGCGGCTTCAGCTTGGCCTATTAGAGGGTATAACTCGCTTAACTCGCTCCTGATTATTTTTATATTAGCCATACAATGTTATACATAGATGTGTCTAGTGTTTGCGTAGTATGTGCTTTTGTGATCGAATGTTAGTATATATTCAACACTGTCAATGCCTTGCTCATGATTATTTCCTAGATTAAATTAATTAAAAATTACTAATATACTTAACAATCCAAAAACCTAATTTATGTTGATTCAAGGTTTTGCCACTACACTAAAACTAACACAATTCACGGGACTTATTTTAAGCGTTGGCAGACCAAAAGCACCTTATGGCTCACAACGATGAACGTGTTCTGGGTCACCGGTGTGACTCCCATAGGAATGATTGCTCCTGACAAGGAGAAGGCATTCAGGGAGTCTCCAATGCTAATGACTAGATCACCACCCTCTTGCTTCGGACATTGCATGAGCCTTTTGGTGTCTGCAACAACTAGATCTTCCAAGTATGGAGGTACAAACACCTCGGCCACCGCAGCAGCAAATCTGACCATGGCATCTTCGCATGTGCTCTCAGACATCCGGAGGTGCTCGTCCCATGAATATGCGGGCGTGCCATATGCTAGCATCAGCAAATGCGGTCGTGCACTTCTGGTAACCTGATAATCCAATTCTTCCCACGACATCCTTCTTCAAGACGAAGTAGTCACCGTAGGATCGGACACCATTGTAGAGGCGGACGAAGATAATTTTTTGCAGCCGAAAGCGCCCGCAAAAATTGTCCATGAATAGGGCATCAAGAGCAAAGTTGTCGTCCATCGGCGCCAAAAGCCTTGTGTCTTGTTCCGATTCTCAACACTCAAGGACCCTTGATTGACTGATTGAAATTGAGAACATGCTCTTCCGCATGCTCCACATTGCTACTTGTAAACTGCGTTGGGATTTCCCCGAAGAGGGGAGGATGATGCAATACAGTAGATATAAGTATTTCCCTTAGTTAAGAACCAAGGTTATCATCTTTGGTTTTAGTTTCATAGGTGGCCCTCATGATTGATTCATATGGTGGATTAATTTTCTTTCTAGGGAAGTGTTCCATACCCTTTTTTAATGAAAACTGAAATTTTATATTCCCTTCTTTCATATCAAGAACGACACCTATAGTTCGTAAGAATGGTCTACCAAGTATTATGGGGCAAGACGAATTGCATTCAATATCAAGCACGATAAAATCAGTGGGCACATAGTTCTTATTTGCAAGAATAAGAACATCATTTTTTCTAACCAAAGGCTTTTTAATAGTACATCCGCCAAGTGCAAATTAAGAGAACATTCATCAATATTGGTAGAACCAAGCACATCACATAGAGATTTCGGAACTGTGGAAACGCTAGCACCCAAATCACATAAAGCATTGCACTCATAATTTTTAATCTTGAATTTAATGGTGGGTTCCCATTCATCATATAATTTTCTAGGAATCGAAATCTCTAATTCTAGCTTTTCTTCTAAAACTTTCATCATCGCTTCTACAATATGTTTAGTAAAAGCCTTATTTTGTTCATAAGCATTGGGTGAATTTAGCATGGATTGCAACACACAAATACACTCAATCAAAGAACAACTATCATAATTAAAGTCTTTGTAATCCAAAAGAGTGGGCGCATCACTATTTAAAGTTTTTACCTCTCCAAACTCACTTTTAACAATTTTTTCATTAAGATATTCACACTCCGAATTATGGGGACGCCTTCTAACTAAAGTTGACTCTTATTCAGTCCCCTTTTCATCAAGTTTAACATTACTAAACAAATATTAAATGGAAGAAACACCAATCATTTTAATATCTTTATCGTTACTACGAAAGAAACCGTGCGGAAACACTTTTTCTAAGAATTCTTGCTTAGCCCTCAGCCTAGCGGTTCTTTTTTTACTTTCATCCATGGAGACGTAAAGAGTTTTAATTGATTCATTAATATCAATCTTAGGTGGAAAAATTTTAGCTTTAATGTTTTCTACATCATGAACAATTCTATCCATACTTTTAGACATATCATCAATTTTTCTTCTATCGTAGTATTGAAAACTTTTTGAGCGTTAATAAATTCTTTCATATTAACTTCAAGATCATAGGGCATCCTATTATTATTGTAATAATTACCATAGGAATTGCCATAACTATTAGAGGAATTTCCAGGAAACGACCTAGGATTAAAATTACCTCTGTAAGCATTACTATTAAAGTTGTTTCATGAGACAAAATTCACATCTGCGGGGTCATTATTTTGCTCAATCAAAGTGGACAAAGGCACACCATTAGGATCAATAGGAGCATTTTTACTAGCAACCAATTTCATAAGTGCATCAATTTTATCATTCAAAGAACTAATTTCTTCAAGAAAATTTACTTTTTTACTAGTAGGAACTATTTCAGTATGCCATTGTGAATAATTTGCCATAATATTATCAAGCAATTTAGTAGCCTCTCCCAATGTTGAAAGTGCAAGTGGCACTTATACTATTTTGTGGTGTGTTTGCCGAGATCCGATGAATTGTGGATTTATGATTAGATTATCTATGAACATTATTTGGTTCTTCTCTGAATTCTTATATGCATGATTTGATATCTTTTCAAGTCTCTTCGAATTATCGGTTTAGTTTGGCCTACTAGATCGATCTTTCTTGCAATGTGAGAAGTGCTTAGCTTTGGGTTCAATCTTGTAGTGTCCTTTCCCAGTGACAGTAGGGGCAGCAAGACACGTATTGTATTGTTGCCATCGAGGATAAAAAGATGGGGGTTTCATCATATTGCTTGAGTTAATTCCTCTACATCATGTCATCTTACTTAATGCGCTACTCTGTTCTTTATGAACTTAATACTCTAGATGCAGGCAGGAGTCGGTCGATGTGTGGAGTAATAGTAGTAGATGCAGAATCGTTAGGTGTACTTGACACGGACATGATGCCTATGTTCATGATCATTGCCTTAGATATCGTCATAACTTTGCGCTTTTCTATCACTCGGCAGTAATTTGTTCACCCACCGTAATATTTGTTATCTTGAGAGAATCCACTAGTGAAACCTATGGCCCTCGGGTCTCTTTTCCATTATATTGAATCTCTTTTACATCTTACTAGTTTCTGAACTGCTATTTTGCAATCCTTACTTTCCAATCTATAAACCAAAAATACCCAAAATATTTACTTTACAGTTTATCTATCTCTATCAGATCTCACTTTTGCAACTGACCGTGAAGGGATTGACAACCCCTTTATCGCATTGGGTGTAAGCTGTTGATTGTTTGTGCAGGTATTCGGTGACTTGTGTGTTGTCTCCTACTGGATTGATACCTTGGTTCTCAAACTGAGGGAAATACTTACACTACTTTGCTGCATCACCCTTTCCTCTTCAAGGTAAAAACCAACGCAAGCTCAAGAGGTAGCAAGTTCGTTGATTCACTCAAGGCCTCTTCGAACATCTCTTTTGGTGACAATAGCAAGGGCAAGATATTTGTCGGAGTTTTGGGAACGGGGGTCCCCAGACTTGCCTGCCTGCGGCCTATGACGTGGCTCAAGTGATGGCCCAGTGCGGCCCATCTTCATCAACTCAAGCTCAAGACCCTCGCGAGGGGCCAAGCCTCGCGGGGCGGACGACAGGAAGCTTCCTCAGGAACGGCCTCACCAGGCAGGCTTGCGAGGAGGCGGAGAGATCAAGGCAGGGTACCTCACGAGGTGCTCATGACGCAAGCCATGACGATCGAGACCAAGCGGGCGCGGACCTGCGCAGTGTCCTTGTTTCCTCTTTGGTGCAAAGGGAGCAAGCACAGACCAAGGCATCAGGCAAAGGATACCATTTACGTGCAACAAGACCAAGACCAGTGGAGCGGCAGGATGGAGGTCATCATGGAGCCCAAGACGGCATCATCGTCGGGGCCTTTGGCAGTCGAAGTCCAAGTTTAGTCAGGATAAGTGTACTAGATGTTCCCCTTCAAAATGACCGTTGTTGGCGCCCTTCCCGCTCAATATTTGGGAAGAGGACCAGGGCCTCTATAAATAGGACTAGCCACCATAGTAGGGATCATCTCATCTAGACCTCACCGAGAGCCAACAGAGACGGAGCAATTCCTCTCCAAACACACCACTACAAGAACTCCTCCCCTCGCGAGGAAGTTCTTCCTTTGTATTGTTCATCATCAGCCCCCGAGGCAATCCACACACCACAAACTAGAGTAGGGTATTACACCACAACGGTGGCCCAAACTAGTATAAACCTTGCATCCCTTGTGTTGTTCATCTTGCTAGCCTAGATTCCGAGCGAGGCATTGGGACGTGGGTTGGTAGAGGAGAGATTTTCTTGCGCACCCCAGAGTTCAAACCTCAAGGGTCTGCCAGAACCCGAAATCCGACATTTGGCACGCCAGGTAGGGGCGCGCCGGAATCCTTCTTCCACCGCCTCGTGCTCCATCACTTTGTCGTCTCCATGTCCGGCGACCCGACGGCAAACGCCGACCGCTGGGCAGCATGGCCTACCCATGTCGTGCCGCTTGTCCAAGGTGACCTCAACCCTGCACCTCTGGCAGCCCGCGCCTCGCAGAGCACTGCGGGACGCGGGCAATGCAGTTAGTCATCGCCTGCCCTCACCCCGCGGCAGGTACGATCAGCGGCGAGGGCCTCGAGCCATGCTGCGGCCACAGCACCGCACACCCGACGATAGCAGGCGAACATGAATGCAGCGCTCATGGTGGCGCGAGAACTGCTACGGTGCAGACTGCAAGAAAGCGGCCACGACGTGCTGCTGGAGTGCGTCGCCGAGCTCCTGGATGCCGCTGCGTTAGGGGCCCCTCGTTCTGTGTCCAGCTTCCACCCCAGGCTCCGGGCGGATCCCGAGGCGGACCAATCCGTGCCCACGCGCCCCCGGGCGCACCTCAAGGCTTCATCAACACCGGCCTGGCCATCAGCGCCGGGCAGCAAGCTGGCCGGCACCGCCCCTGGTAAGCGAGGGCATGCGCATCGCTGTCTATGGTCCTAGTGGGTTGTCGCCCTACCGTCCCCAAGATGGAGCTTCAAGTCGAGCTACATGGCGCGCGGAGCACTACGGCGAGGCCTTCGGGGAGGCGGCCTCGGAGGCCTATGTGCCCCACATGGTAGATCAATGGTACGCCTTGGAAGAAGACCACGGCTCGTTCCTCGGGCCAGGCTAGGAGGAAGAGGCGCCAGAAGCCAAGCTCTTTCAAGAGCCTCACGGAAGCCTCGGCAGCCATGCCAGCGGCAACAACTACCGAGTACCACTAATTCCTCAGGAGCAAGCTTATGCTAACCATGGGTCGCGGGAGGTTCAGGTCACGGCAGCGGATGGCTGCCCCAGTGCGGCAACCCCCCTCCCCTCGGGAGGAGGGCACTGGGGGCAGCAGGAGAGGGGCCGGGAGCCAGGCTCCTCCCCACGACATGCGGAGCAAGGCGTCCTTAGGAGGTAGGCCCTCTACCGGGGAGGTGCCCCAGGGCCTGCCCCCGGCAGAGGACCCGTGGTCGTCGGGGGAACGGCTGGCGACCGCTCTACCCCATTGGCGGCATCCTTGGTTTCCGGTCGTCGTCGGTGGTGGTAGAGTGTGGTGCAAGGCGGGGCCCTCATCTGGCGATATGAAGCAAGGCCGGTACCTGTGAAGAAGGCCTAGTGCCTGTGAAGCTCGCCGCCCATGACACTCTCACGTAATAATGAGTTGGGGTTGTACACGCCCCGGAGTCTCCGGAGAGCCGCCCTCGGGCCTCGAGGGCTCCCGCCCACGCCCAGTGGCAGCACTTAGCTCCGCGCTGGTGAGAAGACGTCGAAGACTAGACTAGGTGCCAGACGCGACCTTTTCCTTTTGCCTCTTTCTTTGTTGTCGAGCTTCCTTGATTTGAATTTAAGTTGGATTTGAGCTTGAGACTTGCGTGTGTTTGGGGGAGGGGCGTTTAGTCTCGTTCGAGCAATTTCTCGCGTTCTGATTTCGGCTTTGCATCCAAAGTTGGCATATGTTGCCTCCCCCTCACGAGCCGCTCACGAGCCGGGCCGGGCCAAGCACGCGAACACTTGGGACCGCTGTCGCCGCTCACTCTCAGGAGGCTCTCATCGCAGACCGAAGGGTTCACCCATAAGGCACTCAAAGCACTGCGGCCCCCGCAAGCTCGCTCGGGGCCAGCCAAGGTCGACGGTAAACCAGGTTGGTTGACCCATCGCGAGGTCGGCAACCCAGTGCGAGCACACGTACAATGTTATGTCAACAAGCGTACTGATTACAATCCTTTACACGAGGGGATCCTCCTCCCAAAATGCTCTCACAACCTTTAGGGCCATGCCCGAACTTTTTCGCGCAGGTTAAGCAGTGGAGGTGGCATACAATCAGTCGGACATATCGCTCACCGCGTCCTCTAGGACGCCTTCGGAGGCATTGCCGGCGTCACTGCCATCGTCGCCATCGTCACCGACGTTGTCATCAGCACCATGCTCATTCACAACGCCGCCTTCATCAGCAGCCACGACCACGCCGTCGTTATCAGAGGCGAAAGCCCTAATGAGGGCGTCCACGTTGTCCTCCACCCACTGCGCCAAATCGCCCCGGATGGCTATGGGCACCGGTGCGATGACGGAGTCGAAATCAAAGTGGGGATCTATGTCCTGAAGATGGTTGAAGACACGGGAGAAGGCACACCCAAGCAGGACTCGACTCCTCTCCTCAACAAGCCAGCGGGCCCTGTCAGAGCGACTCTCTAGCTGCGTCACCACATCAGTGAAAAACCGGAGATTGCCAGCATAGTTGATTACACGAGGCTCCGCAACAGCCGCCTCGCAGATGTTGCCCAGGGCCGTGTTGGCTCTTTCCCTGAGCATTCAGAGCATGGGGCCATGTACGTGCTCCAGAGTCTGCCGCTGACGGATCTCATCCTCGTTCCGCCGCGTGACGGCCTCGGCGTCATCAACCCTCTGTCAGAGAAGAAGCAGCTCGACGTAGGAGGAGGCCAGCTCAGCCTATGCTGCGCCAAGGGCGGTTGCAGAGGAGTCTGCACACTGCGTCGCTTCAGTCAGCTTAGCCTTGAGGGCGGCGGTCCTGCCCTCAGCTTCGACCTTGACCAACTCCAACCTCCCTTCATACTCGCGCTCAAGACCCAAGCGAGCTTCTGCCACGCGACGGTCAATCTCTCCTTGGACTCGGGCCTCCCGTGCGCCGACATCATCTTCCGCCTGGGTCACCAGGCGCTCCCTCGTCTCCAACCGCTCAAGGTCAAGGTTGCGCTCGGCAGCCTCCAGCGTCAGCGCCTCCTCGCGCCTCAGGAGTTCAGCCTCTTTGATGGGTGCCCCCTTCAGCGATGCAAGGGCAGCCTTACGCAGCTCCACTTGCTGCCCCAAGGAGTTGCTCCAGGCTTGGAGCTCCCACGCGCGCTCTTCCGCGGCCTCGCGTCGTCGGTCTGCCTCCTAAGCCTCCTCGGCAGCTTGGGAGCAGGCCTTCCGCGAGGCCACCAGCGATGCCTCGGCCTTGGCAGTTTCAAGATCACGCTGATGGTGCGCAAGGCTGACGGCTACCATCAGCTTGCGCCTCTCCTTAGCGAGGCGCAGGCCTTCAGCCTCAAGGCGCGCGTCCTCACCAGCAAGCTCCGCGCCGAGCTGACTCACTGCATCAGCCGCCTTCTGAAGAAACTCTTGGTGGCGGGCGTTGCGCTCCCGAGCACGCCCGAGCACGTCTTCCACGTCATCCTCCGCCATCAGCGCAGGCGGAGGGCCTCGAGGTGGCACGCCCCCTCTAGGCAGGGGGCTGGGGCTGGCGCCCCGGCGATCGCCGGACGGGCCCCGCCCGGGGCCAGTCCATCTCCTGAAGTGGAGCTCAGGATCGACCCCAGCTAGTCGCCACCCATGATCAGGGGAGGAGTGCGGGGCAAGCTGGCTGTGCCCCAAGAGAGTTCGCGAAGGAGGGGCAGCAGACACGCGGGCTCAAGGTACCAGCGAGGCGGCTCGCCTCTCCAGCCGGCCTCGCGGCGAGGGTGGTGCTCGAGCTCAGGGCGCTAAAGATCGGCGATGAAGATGAGGCTTGGGGGGATGGCTCCTCGGCTGTCTCCGCAAACTCGGTAGGAAGGGCCCTGAAAGGCCACGATTAGCTGAAGGAACGGTAAAATAAGGAACTGAGAGAGAAAAGGACTTACTCATCGATGGCAAAATACTTCCTGCACTTAAACGGGCGACAAGGGCGGTCATTGCCTCCTGAGGCCTCCTTCCTCTTGCGGAAGGCCTCGAGGTCTATGCGGAACCGGCCTAAGCCCCCGACGCGAGGGCCAGCACATGGCGTAGAAGAAACATCAGGATGATTTGCGCCAAGGGCGCCAGACTGGGAGGCGCCGCCTCTTGAAGATCAGTCCGGGTCTCGGAAGCCCTGGCCTCGGGAGCCTCAGGTCGCGACTCCTCGCTTGCCACCACTCCAGGATGCACTTCGGAAGCTGATGCCTCAGGAGCCCCTCGCGGCATCGGCACCTCAACATCAGGCCCCTCAGCTCCCAGCGGTTCTCGCCTCCCTGCTTCATCACCTGAGGCAGGACCACCATAAGCAACTGGAAGAGCGACCACAACAACTGGGTTCTCGCGGGGCCCCGTGAGGCCGACCGGGCGCAGCCCCCATTCATCGAAGCTGGGCATCTGCCTCACAAAGTTAGCCCTACCCGAGCAAAGATACAACAGGGCGGCCCCATGCTGGATGCTGCCTGGAGAAGGGTCGCCAGTCAAGGCCCTCAGCACCGTCCTCAGCGCTTCGGGCGCCAGATCCTCTTCCTGGAGCCTCATATGGTCTTCGTGCCCTGCTACGTCTTGAGCTTGCGTTGGTTTTCCTCGAAGAGGAGAGGGTGATGCAGCAAAGTGTAGCGTAAGTATTTCCCTCAGTTTTGAGAACCAAGGTATCAATCCAGTAGGAGGCTCCTGAAAAGTCCCACGCACATACACAAACAAACTGAGAACTTGCAACCAACGCAATAAAGGGGTTGTCAGTCCCTTCACGGCCACTTGCGAAAGTGAGATCTAATAAAGATAGTATGATAAGATAAATATATTTTTGGTATTTTATAAGATAGATGCAAAAAGTAAAGATGCAAATAAAGATAGATTGAAAGCAAATATGATAAGAGATAGACCCGGGGCCATAGGTTTCACTAGAGGCTTCTCTCGAGATAGCATAAGTATTACGGTGGGTGAACAAATTACTGTCGAGCAATTGATAGAAAAGCGCATAGTTATGAGATTATCTAGGCATGATCATGTATATAGGCATCACGTCCATAACAAGTAGACCGACTCCTGCCTGCATCTACTACTATTACTCCACACATCGACCGACTCCTGCCTGCATCTAGAGTATTAAGTTCATAAGAACAGAGTAACGCTTAAGCAAGATGACATGATGTAGAGGGATAAACACATGCAATATGATATAAACCCCATCTTGTTATCCTTGATGGCAACAATACAATACGTGTCTTGCAACCCTTTCTGTCACTGGGTAAGAACACCGCAAGATTGAACCCAAAGCTAAACACTTCTCCCATGGCAAGAAAGATCAATCTAGTAGGCCAAACCAAACTGATAATTCGAAGAGACTTGCAAAGATAACTCAATCATACATAAAAGAATTCAGAGAAGATTCAAATATTATTCATAGATAAACTTGATCATAAACCCACAATTCATCGGATCTCGACAAACACACCGCAAAAAGAGATTACATCGAATAGATCTCCACAAGAGAGGGGGAGAACACTGTATTGAGATCCAAAAAGAGAGAAGAAGCCATCTAGCTAATAAATATGGACCCATAGGTCTGTGGTAAACTACTCACAACTCATCGGAGGGGCAAGGATGTTGATGTAGAAGCCCTTCGTGGTCGATTCCCCCTCCGGCAGAGTGCCGGCGAAGGCTCCAAGATGAGATCTCGCGGATACAGAAGGTTACAGCAGTGGAAATTGTGTTTCGTGGTGCTCCTGGATGTTTTCGGGGTCCGTAGGTATATATAGGAGGAATAAGTACGTCGGTGGCCGCCCGAGGGGCCCACGAGATAGGGGGCGCGCCGTACAAGGGGGGGGGCTATCTCATGGGGCCCTCGGGAGCTTCTTGACTTGCACTCCAATCTCTCTGGATCAGATTTGTTCCAAAAATCACGCTCCCGAAGGTTTCATTCCATTTGGACTCCGTTTGATATTCCTTTTCATCGAAATACTGAAATAGGCAAAAAAACAGCAATATGGGCTGGGCCTCCGGTTAGTAGGTTAGTCCCAAAAATGATATAAATATGTAAAATAAAGCCCATAAACATCCAAAAGGGGTAATATAATATCATGGAACAATAAAAAATTATAGATACATTGGAGACGTATGAAGCATCCCCAAGCTTAATTCCTACTCGTCCTCCAGTAGGTAAATGATAAAAAGAGAATTTTTGATGTGGAATGCTACCTAGCATGATTCATAATGTAATTTTCTTCATTGTGGCATGAATGTTCAGATCCAAATGAATACAAAATAAAAGTTCATATTGACATAAGAAATAGTAACACTTCAAGCATACTAATCAAAGTAATCATGTCTTCTCAAAATAACATGGCAAAAGAAAGTTCATCCCTACAAAATCATATAGTTAGGCTATGCTTCATTTTCGTCACACAAAGATGTTCCCAACTTCTATACCCCCGATGACAAGCCAAGCAATTGTTTCATACTTAAATAATCTCAAACTTTTTCAACCTTCACGCAATACATGAGCGTGAGCCATGGATATAGCACTATGGGTGGAATAGAATATGATGATGGGGATTGTGTGGAGAAGACAAAAAAGGAGAAAGTCTCACATTGACGAGGATAATCAACGGGCTATGGAGATGCCCATCAATTGATGTCAACATGAGGAGTAGGGATTGCCATGCAACGGATGCACTAGAGCTACAAATGAATGCTCAACAAAGGAAAACTAGTGGGTGTGCATCCAACTTGCTTGCTCATGAAGACCTAGGGCATTTGAGGAAGCCCATCGTAGGAATATACAAGCCAAGTTCTATAATGAAAAATTCCCACTAGTATGAAAAAGACAACTTATGAGACTCACTACATGAAAAACAAGGTGCTACTTTGAAGCACAAAATATGAGACTCACTACATGAAAAACAAGGTGCTACTTTGAAGCACAAGTGTGAAAAAAGATATAGTAACATTGCCCTTTTTATTTATTTATTTATTTCTTTTCTTTCTTTTTTCCCTTTTTTTCTTTTCCTTTTTTGTCTTTTGGGCCTTTTTTTGCCCTTTATTTTTCTCTTTTTCTTTGGGCAATGTTCTAATAATGATGATCATCACACTTCTATTGATTACAACATAAGAATTACAACTCGAAACTAGAACAAGATATGACTCTATATGAATGCCTCCGGCGGTGTACCGGGATGGTGCAATGAATCAAGAGTGACATGTATGAAAAATAATGCATGGTGGCTTTGCCACAAATACTATGTCAACTACATGATCATGCAATGGCAATATGACAAAGGTAAAGTATGTCATGATAATGAAGAATGGAACGGTGGAAAGTTGCATGGCAATATATCTCGGAATGGCTATGGAAATGCCATAATAGGTAGGTATGGTGGCTGTTTTGAGGAAGATATAAGGAGGTTTATGTGTGATAGAGCGTATCATATCACGGGGTTTGGATGCACCGGCGAAGTTTGCACCAACTCTCAAGGTGAGAAAGGGCAATGCACGGTACCGAAGAGGCTAGCAAAGGTGGAAAGGTAAAAGTGCGTATAATCCATGGACTCAACATTAGTCAAAAGAACTCATATACTTATTGCAAAAATTTAGAAGTCATCAAAAATCAAGTACTACGCGCATGCTCCTAGGGGGATAGATTGGTAGGAAAAGACCATCGCTCGTCCCTGACCGCCACTCATAAGGATGCACAAGCCAAGTACACTTCATGTTTCAAATTTGTTACACAACTTTAACCATACGTGCATGCTAAGGGACTTGCTAACTTCAACACAAGCATTCTTTGAATTCATAATCACCCAACTAGCATGACTTTAATATCACTACCTCCATATCTCAAAACAATTATCAAGTATCAAGTTGATCATAGCATCCAATTCACTTTCCTATGATAGTTTTTATTATACCCAACTTGGATGCTCATCATTCTAGGACCAACTTTATGATAATAGAAAATACCATGCTGTTCTAAAAGACTCTCAAAATAATATAAGTGAAGCATGAGAGACTAGCAATTTCTTCAAAATTAAGACACCACCGTGCTCTAAAAGATATAAGTGAAGCACTAGAGCAAAAACTATCAAGCTCAAAAGATATAAGTGAAGCACATAGAGTATTCTAGCAAATTCTAATCAAATAGGCTTCTCCCAAAAGGTGTGTACAGCAAGGATGATTGTGGTAAACTAAAAGCAAAGACTAATATAATACACGATGCTCCAAGCAAAACACACATCATGTAGCGAATAAAAATATAGCTCCAAGTAAAGTTACCAATGAACGAAGACGAAAGAGGGGATGCCTTCCCGGGGCATCCCCAAGCTTAGGCTTTTGGCTATTCTTGAATATCTTGGGGTGCCATGGGCATCCCCAAGCTTAGGCTCTTGCCACCCTTTATTCCATAGTCCATAAAAGCTTTACCCAAAACTTGAAAACTTCACAACACAAAACTCAACAGGAAATCTTATAAGCTCCGTTAGTGAAAGAAAACAAAACCACCACATAAGGTACAACAATGAAGTCATTCTTTATTTATTTTGGTGTTAAACCTATTGTATTACAACTTCTTTATGGTTCATAGACTGAATTACTAGCCATAGATGTACTGAAATAAGCAAACAACACACGAAAAACAGAATCTGTCAAAAACAGAACAGTCTGTAGCAATATGTAACTAACGCAAACTTCTGGAACTCTAAAAATCCTACCAAAATAGGAAGTCCTGGAAAATTTGTCTATTGAACAGAAGCAAAAAGAATCAACGCAAAATCACGTTCTTGTGATTTAAAAAAATTATATTCGTGCGTGCAAAGTTTCTGTTTTTCAGCAGAATCAAATCAACTATCATCGTAGGTTATCCAATAGGTTCTACTTGGCACAAACACTAATAAAAACACATCTAAACAGAAGGTAGATGCAAGATTTATTTCTAAACAGGAGCAAAAACAAAAAACATAAAAAAATTGGGTTGCCTCCCAAATAGCGCTATCGTTTAACGCCCCTAGCTAGGCATAAAAGCGAAGATAGATTTAACTAGTGCCATCTTCGGCACTAGATTCATAAGTAGCACGCATAATAGATTCATAAGGTAATTTGACTTTATTTCTTGGAAAGTGCTCCATGCCTTTCTTTAAAGGAAATTGGAATCTAATGTTCCCTTCCTTCATATCAATGATCGCACCAATCGTTCTAAGGAAAGGTCTACCAGGAATAATAGGGCAAGAAAGATTGCAATCTATATCAAGAACGATAAAATCTACGGGCACCAAATTTCTATTTGCAACAATAAGAACATCATTGATCCTTCCCATAGGCTTTTTAATGGTGGAATCCACAAGATGCAAATTTAAAGAGCAATCATCAAGATCATGGAAACCTAGAATATCACATAAAGTTTTCGGAATCGTGGAAACACTAGCACCCAAATCACACAAAGCAAAACACTCATAATCTTTAATTCTAATCTTTATAGTAGGTTCCCACTCATCATTAAGTTTTCTAGGTATAGAAACTTCCAAATTAAGTTTTTCATCATAAGATTGCACAAGGCATCAACGATATGTTTGGTAAAAGCTTTATTTTGACTATAAGCATGAGGAGAATTAACAACGGATTGCAACAAGGAAATACAACCTTT
This sequence comes from Triticum aestivum, assembly GCF_018294505.1. Lineage (NCBI taxonomy): Eukaryota > Viridiplantae > Streptophyta > Magnoliopsida > Poales > Poaceae > Triticum > Triticum aestivum. The sequence continues at coordinate 259,028,009 of NC_057813.1, read as the reverse complement.
TAAAGAGCAATTATCATAATCAAATTCCTTGAAATCCGAGATAGTAGGTTCAATATTATTAGAAGTTGAGGATTCTCCAATCTCTCTTTTACCAAATTTAACATCAAGATCTAAAGATTCCGAATTTTTGGGACGCCTTCTAGGCAAAGTTGATTCATCATCACTCCCATAATCATCAAAATTCATATTGCAAAACATAGATCTAATCGGAGACGCATCAATAACTTTAAGATCCTCATCATTATTTTCATGGAGACTAGAAGAACACGCTTTTATAAAGCTTTCTTTTTTAGCACGCAATCTAGCGGTTCTTTCCTTGCACTCGTCAATGGAAATTCTCATTACTTTGAGAGACTCATTGATATCATGCTTAGGAGAAGAAGATCCAAGTTTAAGAGAATTAACATCAAGCGAAAGTCTATCAACGTTCCTAGCCAAATCATCAACTTTGAGCAATTTTTCTTCAAGCAAAGCATTAAAATTCTTTTGAGAAATCATAAATTCTTTCACACTATTCTCAAAATCAGAGGGCATCTTATTAAAATTACCATAAGAATTATTGTAGGAATTTCCATAATTATTAGAGGGATTACTAGGGAACGGTCTAGTATTAAAATTTCCTCTATAAGCATTGTTTCCAAAACTATTCCTACCAACAAAATTCACATCCATAGATTCATTATTATTCTCAATCAAGGAAGACAAAGGCATATCATTGGGATCAAGAGGAGTATTTTTAGTAGCAAACATCTTCATAAGTTCATCCATCTTTCCACTCAAAACATTGATTTCTTCTATAGCATGCACTTTTTTACTAGAAGATCTTTCGGTGTGCCATTGAGAATAATTAGCCATAATATTATCAAGCAATTTTGTAGCATCTCCTAACGTAATTTCCATAAACGTGCCTCCCGCGGCCGAATCTAAGAGATTTCTAGAAGCAAAGTTCAAACCGGCATAAAATTTTTGTATGATCATCCATAAATTCAAACCATGAGTAGGGCAATTGCGAAGCATCAATTTCATTCTTTCCCAAGATTGGGCAACATGCTCATGATCAAGTTGTTTAAAATTCATAATATCGTTCCTAAGAGTGATGATCTTAGCGGGAGGAAAATACTTAGAGATAAAAGCATCTTTGCACTTGTTCCAAGAATCAATACTATTTTTGGGCAAAGACGAAAACCAAATTTTGGCACGATCTCTAAGTGAAAACGGAAATAACTTCAATTTGACAATATTGTTATCCGTATCTTTCTTCTTTTGCATATCACACAAATCAACAAAATTGTTTAGATGAGTAGCGGCATCTTCACTAGGAAGGCCGGCGAATTGATCTTTCATAACAAGATTCAGCAAAGCAGCATTGATTTCACAAGACTCAACATCATTAAGAGGAGCAATCGGAGTACTAAGGAAATCATTATTATTGGTATTCGAGAAGTCACACAACTTGGTATTATCTTGTGCCATGGCAACAAGTAATCCAACACACAAGCAAACAGAAAAACGGCAAGCGAAAAAGAGAGGAGGAGATTAGGAAAGAGAGGGCGAATAAAACGGCAAGGGTGAAGTGGGGGAGAGGAAAACGAGAGGCAAATAATGTAAATGCGAGGGAGATGGGTTTGTGATGGGTACTTGGTATCTCTTGACTTGAGCGAAGACCTCCCCGACAACAGCGCCAGAAATCCTTCTTGCTATGTCTTGCGCTTGCGTTGGTTTTCCTCGAAGAGGAGAGGGTGATGCAGCAAAGTGTAGCGTAAGTATTTCCCTCAGTTTTGAGAACCAAGGTATCAATCCAGTAGGAGGCTCCTCAAAAGTCCCACGCACCTACACAAACAAACTGAGAACTCGCAACCAACGCAATAAAGGGGTTGTCAATCCCTTCACGGCCACTTGCGAAAGTGAGATCTAATAAAGATAGTATGATAAGATAAATATATTTTTGGTATTTTATAAGATAGATGCAAAAAGTAAAGATGCAAATAAAGATAGATTGAAAGCAAATATGATAAGAGATAGACCCGGGGGCCATAGGTTTCACTAGAGGCTTCTCTCGAGATAGCATAAGTATTACGGTGGGTGAACAAATTACTGTCGAGCAATTGATAGAAAAGCGCATAGTTATGAGATTATCTAGGCATGATCATGTATATAGGCATCACGTCCATAACAAGTAGACCGACTCCTGCCTGCATCTACTACTATTACTCCACACATCGACCGACTCCTGCCTGCATCTAGAGTATTAAGTTCATAAGAACAGAGTAACGCATTAAGCAAGATGACATGATGTAGAGGGATAAACACATGCAATATGATATAAACCCCATCTTGTTATCCTCGACGGAAACAATACAATACGTGTCTTGCAACCCTTTCTGTCACTGGGTAAGAACAACGCAAGGTTGAACCCAAAGCTAAACACTTCTCCCATGGCAAGAAAGATCAATCTAGTAGGCCAAACCAAACTGATAATTCGAAGAGACTTGCAAAGATAACTCAATCATACATAAAAGAATTCAGAGAAGATTCAAATATTATTCATAGATAAACTTGATCATAAACCCACAATTCATCGGATCTCGACAAACACACCGCAAAAAGAGATTACATCGAATAGATCTCCACAAGAGAGGGGGAGAACATTGTATTGAGATCCAAAAAGAGAGAAGAAGCCATCTAGCTAATAACTATGGACCCGTAGGTCTGTGGTAAACTACTCACAACTCATCGGAGGGGCAAGGATGTTGATGTAGAAGCCCTCCGTGGTCGATTCCCCTTCCGGCAGAGTGCCGGCAAAGGCTCCAAGATGAGATCTCATGGATACAGAAGGTTACGGCGGTGGAAATTGTGTTTCGTGGTGCTCCTGGATGTTTTTGGGGTCCGTAGGTATATATATAGGAGGAAGAAGTACGTCGGTGGCCGCCCGAGGGGCCCACGAGACAGGGGGCGCGCCCTACAGGGGGCGCGGCCCCCTATATCGTGGGGCCCTCGGGAGCTTCTTGACTTGCACTACAAGCTCTCCGGATCAGATTTGTTCCAAAAATCACGCTCCCGAAGGTTTCATTCCATTTGGACTCCGTTTGATATTTCTTTTCTTCGAAATACTGAAATAGGCAAAAACAGCAATATGGGCTGGGCCTCCGGTTAGTAGGTTAGTCCCAAAAATGATATAAATATGTAAAATAAAGCCCATAAACATCCAAAAGGGGTAATATAATAGCATGGAACAATCAAAAATTATAGATACGTTGGAGACGTATCATGCCCCGCGAAGGTCCACATCAGACGGGAGTGGCGCTGGAGAGGGGCAATGCGGCATTGAAGGAACTCCCTCACCACCTGAGGCGCCGTTACACCGAGCGCCCTCAAGTTCTTGAAGCAGCGCCAGACGAAGGCAAGACGGGGGCTCATGAGCTTCTCATGATCCCAGCCTGAGTTGGGAATAGCAGGCATTGTTGGATGCGAGAGCAGGGGGCTGGGCACCCCGACATCCATGTACAGCCACCGCTCTCGGAACCCGCTCGTGGGAGGAGGAAGGCCGAAGTCGATCCCTGAGGCAGCCGTCTCTGCCGTGGCGAGGAAGTTCACGCACCCCGAGCATTGAGTTGGGTCACTCAGGCGTAAGGAGAAGAAGTGGCGCAGGAGGGCAACGGAGGGAGGAATACCCACCATGGCCTCGCAAACAAAGGCGAAGACAGCAAGGAGAGTAGTGGACTCGGGACCAAGGTGCATCATGTGGATCTAGTAATGGGAGAGCACCGCATTGAAGAAAGCATAAAAGGGGGGAACCAGACCCGCCCACAAGGCATCCGCGAAAAATCGGACCTCCGTGATGACCCTATCAAAGGAGGCATGGGACGCGGGCCAAACCGTTGTCCTCCCGCACTCGTTGAAGACGGAAGCAAGGGCGGAGCAGACCTTGTCCACAGCTTTGATGTTGAGTATGAATGACTGATCGACGGTGGGAGCAATTGCCGGAAGCGAGCGCGGCGAAGGCACGGGCTTCTTCCCCTTTCCCTTCTTTGTCGGCGCCATGGCGATGGGAAGAGGGGAAAGCTCGAGTTGGAATTGGAGGCAGAGGCTGGAGCTCGAGGAAGAAGAACAGGGAGCGCGCGAATGGTGAAAGGGGAATAACTATGTGCAACCACGGGTCCGCCTAGCCGGGCGCGTAATGAGGAGCGTGGGGAAACGGAGACGCCCACGTCCAATCAACTGCCACACGGCGCCCAACGCCGCAGGCTGTTGGGGCCCGCGGCGCTTCACGCTTTCCCTTTTGCTTCTCCGCTAAGCCAAGTCCGAGCGCGCCTTGGGCCCAGGGGCTACTGTCGGTGTTCTGGGAATGGGGGTCCCCAGACTTGCCTGCCTGCAGCCTGCGGCGTGGCTCAAGTGATGGCCCAGTGTGGCCCATCTTCATCAACTCAATCTCAAGACCCTCGCGATGGGTCAAGCCTCGCGGGGCAGACGACAGGAAGCTTCCTCAAGAACGGCCTCACCAGGCAGGCTCGCGAGGAGGCGGAGAGATCAAGCTAGGGTACCTCGTGAGGTGCTCATGACGCAAGCCATGACGATCGAGACCAGGCGGGTGCCGGCCTGCGCAGTGTCCTTGTTTCCTCTTTGGTGCAAAGGGAGCAAGCACAGACCAAGGCATCAGGCAAAGCATACCGTTTCAGTGCAACAAGACCAAGACCAGCGGAGCGGCAGGATGGAGGTCATCATGGAGACCAAGACGACATCATCGTCGGGGCCTTTGGCAGTCGAAAACCAACTTTAGTCAGGATAAGTGTACTAAATGTTCCCCTTCAAAATGGCCATTGTTGGCGCCCTTCCCACTCAGTATTTGGGAAGAGGACCAGTGCCTCTATAAATAGGATTAGCCACTACAGTAGGTATCATCTCATCTAGACCTCACCGAGAGCCAACAGAGACGGAGCAATTCCTCTCCAAACACACCACCACAAGAACTCCTCCCCTCGCGAGGCAGTTCTTCCTTTGTATTGTTCATCATCAGCCCCTGAGGCAATCCACACACCAGAAACTAGAGTAGGGTATTACACCACAACGGTGGCCCGAACTAGTATAAACCTTGCGTCCCTTGTGTTGTTCATCTTGCTAGCCTAGATTCCGAGTGAGGCGTTGGGACGTGGGTTGGTAGAGGAGAGATCTTCATGCGCACCCCAGAGTTCGAACCTCAAGGGTCTGTCGGAACCCAAAATCCGACAGTATTGGGTTTGGGCAAGGTGGTAATCTCTAATGATTCCTCTCTTTCAAATGTCACGCGTGTCCAATCCTTTCACTACAATTTACTTTCAACTATTCAATTGGCACGTGCTGGATATGATTCGCATTTCAGTGTATTCCGTGTGACCGTCTTTAAGAGAAGCAATCTCAAAGTGGTCATGTTGAAGACAACCTTTACGTGGTTGATTTCTCAAAAGAGAAGACTTATCTTGCAACATGCCTAATGGCCGAGGCCGACGTGGGGTAGCTATGGCATCGTCGGCTAGCCCACCACTGGTACAGCGATGTGCTATACATACGGTTTTTAACCCCTTTCCACGACGGCGTTTGGAACCGTCGCCAAGTGAGTGTGGGCGATAGGGGGGGTCCTTCCCACAGAACCCAGAAACCGTTGGGGATATGCCCTCCTGGCACACTAGCTGGGGCAAAATGAGTTCGTGTGTGATCTGGCGGGGCATCGAAACCCAATTGTTTCTGTTCGTATGTACATACCACATGATGAATCCCAGAAAAACATTTCCGCTTGTATGTATATCGCACACAGTTTTTTTGTGGAAACGTTTGTGCAAGGCGGCCTAACACAAACAGTTCTCTGCCGGAAGTCATGTGTGATTGTTAGTTGATCGAACACGCCTACTTTCTAGAAACCGTGCGTGTTGTTTGAGTTCATTTCCCACGGTGCTGTCTGAGTAACCGTCTACAATAGAAAACCCCAATAAGCAGGGTAATTAGCCTATTATTGATAATCCATGTACTAATCAAATTGATATTTCTTATAAAAACACACCAGATATTTCATATCCGTATAACAACAACCAGGATTTCATAATCGAATTACATCAGATAGCTTCGACACTCAGTTCCACCATTACACAACAACACCAAGTTTCACATGCAACATCAAAAACCTTTGGAAAGTAGCATCATACACGGTAAATAGACAGATGGATCTCATCTGGAAAACTGCAGAAGCGGAAGGCAAATGTTGAGCCTTCAGTGATGTTGAATGTCCTTGCAACTTTAGGCCAGTGGCTATGGATAATTGCTCATCCAACCTTCGTCCTCTTCAGCAAGACTTCAATATTGTACCGTGGGTGTTGAATGAATACCTTCCTCGCCTCTTGACCATGCAGGTGGTTTGAGAGGTAATCATCGGTGAACTACTTAGAAAATTACTAAAAACAAAGATATGCAAACAAGGTAAAAGAGTTAGTACCATCCTATAGTTGACTGATGGCGCAAGGGGTAAAAACAGGGTAAAAGAGTTAGTACCATCCTATAGTTGACTGCTGTCTTCTTCATTGTGCAAACAAACATCTTGCTGTTATTGTTCGCAAGTTTCTTCATCCTAACCATCTTTCTGAGTTTCTTAACTTGACTGATATTCATGGACATCTCATTTCCCCATATGCAAAATGGGTCGAATAGTGGGTCTAAGCCTCTAATAGCAGGACCTACATGTGCAAGACCAAATTGTAATAAACCTAATAAATATTAGAATGATTCCTGTAACTGCACAATAATGTGCTATTAGCCAAAGGACCATGCTTGAACAAACCTTGATGGTAAACTGCAGTGTCTCCCATTGTTTCCCTGCAACACACATAAGGAAGATCTTAATCAGGTTAACTGAGAGTTGTCATACTATCAGTAGAATATGTATTGAGTACAACCAAATTCGATTTATTTTACACGCGTAACAATACAAAATTGTACCCATAGAAAATGAAAATCAAATTGCAGAACTGAACCAAACAGTTAAATGGACAGCAAACGAAATGAACCAAAATAGTTAACTAAGCACGATATTGCAGAATAGAAACATGTACTAGAAGATAAGACAGTTAACAAAACAAATAATGCTTGAGAACACTACTGCGAAATGTAGCAATTGTTGGACAAAACTGTTAACTCAACATTACATTTCAGAGGACCAAAGTGTTAATTGAACATTACATTTCAGAGGACCAAACTATAAACTGAACATCAGATTGCATATTAACATTATAGAGGACAAATCACTAGAAGGCATTGGCAGTGGCCTCGAGAAAATAGCACGAACTGTATTTTAAAGTAAACAACCGCGTGGCAGTGTCGATGGTGGCCTCGAAGATGAGGTGCTCCTCCAAAATCTGGCGGTCGGCACGCATGGCAGCCATAGCAACCTCATGCGCGCGTGCGGCCGCGATTTGCTTCTCCGCTGCCAGATGCTAATGAGCTCCACGTTATACTGTGTGCAAAATGGTTGTGGGCGGCGCTTAATTGGAGGAGGGGAACAGTGAGGCGGAAGGTGTCGAGCCGTCGGTCGGGGCATGTGGGACGGGAAAGGATGATGATGGTATGGGTGGGGTGTGGATTACCTAACCATATCGACGAGGCCGCGCAACAAGAAGAAGGGTCGGTGGCGAGGTGGCCGCGCAGCAAGAAGAAGGGCCGCCAGCGAGGAGGTGGCACTGCAAGAAGAAGGGTCGCCGGCGAGGAGGCGGCGCTACAAGAAGAAGGGTAGCCGGCGAGGAGGCGGCGCTGAAAGAAGAAGGGTCGCCGGCGAGGAGGCTGAGCTGCCAGTAAGCAGTAGTGAAGGTTTGAACTTGGAAAGCAAGGAGGAACAGTGGAAATGTGGCTTTTGGTGGGCGGAAGGGGGCGGTGAGATAGATATTCTGCGGTGGCAAAAAAAATTCGCTCGGTGCCGCGGTAAACTGGCGCGCAAGTTTGTTTCAAGCGGGGGTGGTGGATTGTAGACGACGAAGCTTCTTGCGTAAGCCAGACAAGACGGTGCACCAAGATATTTTATATCGCATCCCACACGATTCTTTCTAGTAAACTATTTGTGGTATACCTGATTTTTTTCATTATGTTTTGAAAGACAAAATGGTGTTACGGAGGGAAAGGATGGTGTTTGAATTGCTAGAACATTTATCTACAATGAAAATGCAACTACATGAGTGGCATGTTTAAATTTGGAATTATTTCGGGTTTGTTTGGCATTTTTATGGATTAATTGAGTTTCTCGGCATTTAATGTGCATAATTCACATTTTAACTACATGCACATGCTCCAGTGCCCCAAAGTTTGTTGAAAAATCACATGTGTGTCTTTGGGTGAATTTATAGGTCCCATTCAAGAAATGGAAATGAAATTCAAACATCTGGGTGTCGTGGCTCGGTCAAGAACATTGAGAAACTTGGTTTTTAAATTCCTAGAAATTCAGAACTCGCATGAAAATCATGAAACTTGGCATGGTGTCATTTCATGGCACCAACATGTTGTGGTTAAAAAATTGGCCGCATTTGGACAAGTTTTTGGTATAAGCTTCTTGCAAACCGGAGCTTCTCTCGAGAAGACTCGTGGTTCCCGAGGGGGACGTGTCACCTTTGTGTTCGAAACGATATGCGCTGCTTCCCCCCCTTATTTTTACAGAGGCAACATAGAACTATATGAGTGTCGTGTTAATATTTGGAATTATTCCGAGTTTGTTTGGACTTTTTTATACATTAATTGAATTTACGGGCATTTAATGTGCATAATTCAAATTTGAACTACAAGCACATGCTCCAGTGCACCAAAGTTGGTTGAAAAATCACATGTATGTCCTTGGGTGAATTTCTAGGTCCCATGCAAGAAATGGGAATGAAATTCAAACATCTGGGCGTCGTGGCTCGACTGGAAAGATTGAGAAACTTGGTTTTTTAATTCATGTAAATCCAAAACACGCCTGGAAATCATGAAACTTGGCATGGTGTCATGACATGGCACCAACATGCTGTCGTAAATTTTTTGGCCGAATTGGGACAAGCTTTGGTATAAGCTTCTTGCAAACCGGAGCTTCTCTCAAGAAGGCTCGTGGTTCCGAGAGGGAACCTGTCACCTCCGTCTGCGAAACGACGTACGTACACTGCCTTCTCCCAACTTAATTTGTTTACACAGGCAGATTAGACCAAATAGAAGTATCGTGCTAACTTTTGGAATTATTCCGGGTTCGTTTGGCCTTTTTTATACATTAATTGAATTTTTGGGCATTTAATGTGCATAATTCAAATTTGAACTACAAGCACATGCTCCAGTGCACCAAAGTTGGTTGAAAAATCACATGTGTGTCCTTGGGTGAATTTCTAGGTCCCATGCAAGAAATGAGAATAAAATTCAAACATCTGGGCGTCGTGGCTCGGCCGGAAAGATCGAGAAGCTTCATTTTTTTTAATTCCTGTAAATCCAAAACACGTCTGAAAATCATGAAACTTGGCATGGTGTCATGACATGGCACCAACATGATGTGGTAATTTTTTTGTCCGATTTGCGAAGGCGCACACATTAAAAATCAACAAAGTCATTTTGGAACAAGTATTGTCACGTTACAAAACGAAAACACAACTATTATTGAAACCGTGGGCGTTCTACTTACCAATTACGTGCCGCCACGCGTCCCTTTTTTTATTGGCTAGGAGGTGCCATGTGGGGTAGCTATTTGAGTACGGGAGGGGTGCGATCAGACCCCCGCGCGTGCTCATCAGAAGGAGAGCCCTTTGACCTCTATCCGCTGCGCACCTCCCTCCCAACGTCTCCATTAATAGCGCCCGAGCCCCTGTTTCATGGCGTGTCTATGTCTCACTGGACTGAGATTTAAGAGAGAAAAATAAAAATATGAAAAGAAAGTTTTGCGCGGATCTTGATGTAAGATTCGACGGACCTATATAACATCAACTGCGACTTATAGCAAGCATGATGAATATAGGACGATGATAGTGGATAATAATTGTCTTACATATTTAGGAACATAATTAAAAAAAGCCACATGCGGCAACGCCCAAAATACACAAGGGCAAAAGAAGAAGGAAGACAACAATCTGGCTCACTGATCTCTACTTTCTTGATGCGTTGTTGTAGGCTGCAGGAACTAGTCTCTGCGGCGAGCGGCGATGAGCTCTTTCCTGTCCTCAATATGCTACTTGAGAGCATCCACGGATTCCTCAACCAGCTTTTTGCGCTTCGTGCGCAGCACATCATTCTCGTCCATAAGTTTTTCGACGAGGATGCTGGTCCTCTTCAACAATGCACTAGTCTCCTCCTGCTGCTCCGCACTTCCGACGATCTTCGCCCTCAACAGGTTGCGCTCATCCTGGAGCGTCTCATTGCTCTCCCTTAGTTGCCAGATGACGCCGGTAGCATGTTCAAACGAGGCTTTCATGTCGTCCTGCAACCTCGCCCAGCCAGAGACTCGATCCCTGGCTATGGACGATCGCATGCATGCGCGTGTAAGAGTCCTCGCCTGCCCGCGAGACATTTTCCCAGGCCGCCGCGGCGCAGGAGGACATCTATGTTGCTTCCGCAGCACGACCGTACATCTCTGCTGCTTCCGCGGCGCGGCCGCGCCAATCTGCTGCATCAATGGCGCGGCGGGACCTCTGTACTGCTTCGGCGGCACGACGGGACCTCTGTGCTGCTAGGGCCGCGCAGCGGGACATGTCGGCTGCTTTCGCGACGAGGCGGGACATCTCTCATGCTTCTGCTTCCATGCTCGCCTCTCCCTGGTGGAAATTTCTCAACCCAGAACTCACGCTGGCCATGGCAGACAGAAGGGAAAGTTGATGAATGACTTGTTTGTTTTTTATGGATGAGGAGTTAGGAGGAATGTGCAGTCATCTTGGAGTAGTAGTATTTATAACTGAGTACTAATACGCTCCTAAGTGGAAAACCGTTTAGGTTTTGATCGGTGTGAACAGGTTTGCAATTTGGAAGGTGACGGGACGCAGGCTCAAAATTTATTGACGGTTCTATAATTTCTAAGTGCAACACTATTCCCAGACAGCGTAACGTGGCCACGCTTTCTCGGCCACGTACGTGGCGTTTGGTGCACCACAATAGGCAATGTCAGCACACGTCTTGTTCCAAGAACCATGCGTGCTCATTATTACCATCATGTACGCTTCTTTTAATTAGAATGTGTGCCCGTCTAGCACACACACGTTGATCTGTCTAGCTGTTTCTGTTTGTTGTGGCTAATCGCAAACAGTTCATCCGTGTGAAGTGTATGCCATCAATCGCACACACCTTTGATCTGGCTGACCGTTTCTGTTCTGTTGCCTAATCGCAAACAGTTAATCCTTCTGAAGCGTATGCCCTCAATCGCACACACCTTTATCTAGCTGTCCGTTTTTGTTGTTCCACCTCATCACAAACAATTAATCTGACTGAACTGTATGCCGTATATCGCACACGCCTTCATCTGGCTGCCCGTTTCCGTTCTTCTTCCTCATCGCAAACAGTTCATTGAACTGAACCGTATGTCGTGCATCGCGAACGCAACTAAAATCTGAACCGTGTTTGATGCATCTGTCATCGCAAACATTTTGCACCTTTTTGACAGTTTTTTACACCACCGTTTGCGGTTATTGCATCGCACACAATTTCGTCGAAGGGTCTCTGATCATAGTGTCGCATTAGCAACATCCAGTAGTAGTGCATGTTGGCATGAGAAATTTACAAGCTCTCAGGTGGAGCACACCTTGGACTAACCAATGTCTTTTGCCAAAGGTCATTCTTGTAGTGCTTTGATGTCTACTACGCAACTTTATTCTTGTAGACTCGTGTTGGGCCTCCAAGCGCAGAGTTTTGTAGGACAATAGCAATTTTCCCTCAAGTGGATGACCTAAGGTTTACCAATCCGTGGGAGGCGTAGGATGAAGATAGTCTCTCTCAAGCAACCCTGCAATCAAATACAAGAAATCTCTTGTGTCCCCAACACACCCAATACAATGGAAATTGTATAGGTGCACTAGTTCAGCGAAGAGATGGTGATAAAAGTGTAGTATGGATAGTAGATATGAGTTTTTGTAGTGCGAACAATAAAAAACAACAAGGTAGTAAGTAGTAAAATGGAGCACAAATGGTATTGCAATGATGGAAAATGAGGCCTAGGGTGCATACTTTCACTAGTGCAATCTCTCAACAATGGCAACATAGTTGGATCATATGATTATCCCTCAAAGTGCAATAAAGAATCACTCCCGAGTTCCTATTAGCGGAGAACAAAAGATAGAAATTGTTTGTAGGGTATGAAACCACCTCAAAGCTATTATTCCGACCAATCTATCCTAGAGTTCGTACTAAAATAACAACAAGCTATTCTTTACGATCGATCTAATCAAGAGTTCGTACTAAAATAACACCATATGATGCGTATCAACCAACTCTAATGTCACCTAGATACCCCAATGTCACCGCGAGTACCCATGAGTTAATTATACGATATGTATCAAACAATTTCAGATTCATAATACTCAATCCACACAAAAAACTACAAGGAGACCCCAAAGTTTCTATCGGAGAAAAGATAATAAAAATGTGCATCAACCCCTATGCATAGATTACCCCAAAGTCACCTCGGGAATCCGTAAGTTGAGTACCATAACATATATCAAGTGAATCAAAATAATACCCCATTGTCACCACGGGTATTCATATGCAAGACATATATCATGTGTTCTCAGATCTGAACATTGAATCCGACAAGACAAAAGTTCAAAGGGTAAAGACTCAATTCATCACAACAAGTGTACAGAGGGGAGAAACATCATATGATCCATCAAGATCGCGCCAGAGAGAGATTAAACACATAGCTACTAGTACAAACCCTCAGCCCCAAGGGTGGACTACTCCCTCCTCATCGTGGTTGCGCTGGGATGATGAAGATGGACACCGGAGATGATTCCCCCTCTGGCAGGCTGCCGGAACGGGGTCCCAATTGGTTTTCAGTGGCTACAGAGGTTTGCGGTGGCGGAACTTCTGATCTAGGGTCTCCCTGAGGGTTTTTAGAATATTTGGGAATTTATAGGGCAAAGATGGGGTACTGGAGGCCACCGAGGTGGGCAAAACCCACCAGGACGCGCCTGGGGGCCCAGGCGCACCCTGGGGGGTTGTGCCCCCCTCGGGGCAGCCCCCAGGTGCTGCTCTGGCCCAATGGTTCTCTCTTGGTGCATAAAAAATCCACAAAAAGTTTCGCGTCTTTGGAGAACTTTCATTTCTGCACAAAAAACAACACCACGATAGTTCTACTGAAAACAACGTCAGTCCGGGTTAGTTCCATGCAAATCATACCAAAACCATATAAAATTATTGTAAACATGCCATGAATACTTCATAAATTATAGAGACATTGGAGACGTATCAGCATCCCCAAGCTTAATTCCTACTCATCCTCGAGTAGGTAAATGATAAAAGAAAATTTTTATGAAGTGTGAATGCTAGCAAAGTGCACGAGTTTGATCAATGACAATTTCAATCACTTTTCCTAGCATCATAACAACAATGATTTCTTATAAAACTTCTCATGTTATAGTAGCAACCAATTCACATGTTAAGGTTCAAACAATGAATTCTCTTGAAACTCAACAACCTATGTTCTCACTCACCAAGCAATTGTAATTCAACTTATTCAACAGAGCTTAAGTAAGAGCTCCACATACTCAACCATCATATAGTCTTCTATGATTGCTAACACTCACTGCATACACATGAGCAAAACATTTCAACCGGACACATAGAAAGATAGGGGCTCATAGTTTCGCCTCCCAACATATTCACCTCAAGGGTGATGTCAACAATAATAACTCATGCTACCCATATTCAACTGGACATATGTGCCTAGATCTTTCCTCACCACATAATGCTCGCCAAAAGAGAAAAATAAAAAGGAATAGAGAGAAAAACTTTGACTCTTTGCATAAAAGTAAATACATAAAAGTAAAGATAGGCCCTTCACAGAGGGAAGCATAGGTTGCCATGCGCTTATTTGTTTGTATGCTCAACCCCTTAGCGCAAAAGAATGTCACGTTATATTGGCCCTTGTGATAGCAACCTTTATTATGCAGTATGTCGCTTTTATTCTTCGCTATCACAAGTTCGTACAACGCTCAATTTTCTCTTACACTAAATGATCTAACACTTTTAGAAGCAATTTTTATTGCCTTATTGCACCGATGACAACTTACTAGAAGGATCTGACTCAATCCTTAGTTAGGTATAGTGGACACTTCAAAATAAGATTTGGGTTTAAGGGTTTTTGGATGTACAAGTAGTATCTCTACTTGGTGCAGAATTTTTGGCTAGCAAAGGTAGGGGGCAAGCACCACATGTTGAAGGATCTATGACAATATGACTTCTATGTGAATATGAACAAACATAAATCATCACGTTGCCTTCCTTGTCCAACGTCAACAATTTTGGCATATAATATTTTGATGGGGGCTCACAATCACAAAATATTTCCAAGATAGTGTATTTGCATGTGAAAGTTCTCTTCCTTATACTAATTATTTGTGAATTGCTTGTATGACCAATATTGTGATTGTCAAGCTTCAAAAGCTTTCACTTTCTAAACCCAATGTGAAGCCACTACTAGGCATGATATGAACATAGAATTTCAACTTCATGATATTCAATTCATTCAACAATTTACTCAAAGGGTATAAGTGAAGCACAAGAGTAAATGACAAACTACTCCAAAAAGATATAAGTGAAGACCAAGCGAGTAGTTATGTAAACGGGTAGCTATTTGAGGACTCTCTTTTATTTTAAAACTTTCAGATCTAAGTATTATTAAAACAGCAAGCAAAACAAAACAAAATTACATTCCAAGCATAGCACAACTCATGTGAAGAAGCAAAAACTTAGTCTCAACCGATACTAACCGATTATTGTTGAAGAAGAAAGGTGGGATGCCTACCGGGGCATCCCAAAGCTTAGATGCTTGAGACTTCTTGGAATATTAACTTGGGATGCCTTGGGCATCCCCAAGCTTGAGCTCTTGTGTCTCCTTAATTCCTCTCATATCACAGTTTCCCTAAATCTCAAAAACTTCATCCACACAAAACTCAACAGGAACTCGTGAGATAAGTTAGTATAAACCAAAGCAAAAACCTTATCATTCTCTACTGTATAAAATCACAAAAATTATTATTCAACATTGCATACTAAATGCCTCTGCATATTTAATACTCCTATCCTCAAATAGAATCATTAAACAAGCAAACATATGCAAACATAACAGCAATCTGCCAAACCAGTACAGTCTGTAAAGAATGCAAGAGTATCAATACTTATTAAACTCCATAAATTATTTAAAAAATACCACACTATATAAAATTTATCAGAGCTTATTTTGAAAAAAGTTTCAACATTTTATCGTATTCTGACTTTTCTAGGGAATTTTTGCAACAGCGATAAACTTTCTGTTTTGAAACAACAACATGTATACTTGCAAAATAAGCATGGCAAAGGCTATAATTGACATTTTTATTGAAAATAAGATGCAAAACATTATTCTAAATAACAGCAAGCAAATCCTAACAAAAGAAAATGATGCTCCAAGAAAAAAACATACCATGTGAAGAATGAAAACATAGCTCCAAGTGAGGTTACCGATAATGTTGGAGACGAAAGAGGGGATGCCTTCCGGGGCATCCCCAAGCTTAGTTTCTTGGATCTTCCTTGCATATTACCTTGGGGGTGCCTTGGGCATCCCTAATATTAGGGTCTTGTCACTCCTTATTCTCCTCATATCGACATCTCACCCAAAACTTGAAAACGTCAATCACACAAAACTTAACGGAACCTTGTGAGATAGGTTAGTATGATAAAGAGCAAACCATTTCACTTTTGGTACTATCAAAGACAAGATTCATAATTGTTTCCACACATTTCCTATTGTAGCATATCATTTATACAATTTATATTGAGCAATATAAGCCATAGAAACAAGGAAACAAGCAAACTATGCATTGAAAACAGAATGTGTCAAAAACAGAACAGTCTGTAGTAATCTATACTCAAACCATACTTCTGCTACTCCAAAAATTATGAAAAAATTTATGAACACGTGAGAAATTTGTATATTAATCTTTTGCAAAAAGAATAACTCAAAAGAACTCTTCTATTAAAAATGCGAGTTATTTTCGTGAACGCAAAAGTTTCTGTTTTTTAGCAAGATCAAATCAACCATCACCCAACATGATTCCAAAGGCTTTACTTGGCACTTTATTGAAACAAAGACAATAAAACATGATTACTACAGTAGACTAATCATGTGAAAACACAAAAACAGTAGGTAAAAGTGTTGGGTTTCCTCCCAACAAGCGCTTTTCTTTAATGCCTTTTAGCTAGGCATGATGATTTCAATGATGCTCGCATAAAAGATAAGAATTGGAACATGAAAAAGAGCATCATGAATCACATGGCAAGCACATTTAGGCCTAACCCACTTCCTATGTATAGGGATTTTGTGAGCAAATAATTCATGGGAACAAGAATCAACTAGCATAGGAAGGCAAAACATGCATAACTTCAAAACTTTTAACACATAGAGAGGAAACTTGATATTATTGAGATATGTAAAAGCATATGTTCCTCTCTCATAATAATTTTCAGTAGCATCATGAAGAAATTCAACCATATAACCATCACATAAAGCATTCTTTTCATGACACATAAGCATAGAAAACTTATTACTCTTCACATAAGCAAATTTCTTCTCATCAATAGTAGTGGGAGCAAACTCAACAAAATAACTATCATGAGAGTGAAAATTAAAATCATGATGACAAGTTTCATGGTTATCATTATTCTTTATAGCATACATGTCATCACCATAATCATCACAGATAGCAACCTTGTTATCATAGTCAATTGAGGCCTCATCCAAAATGGTGGAGTCATCACTAAATAAAGTCATGACCTCTCCAAATCCAGTTTCATCATTATAATTATCATAAATAGGAGGCATGCTATCATCATAATAGTTTATCTCATCAAAACTTGGGGGAGTGAAAATATCATCTTCATCAAACATAGCATCCCAAAGCTTGTAGCTTTGCATATCATTAACATCATGGATATTCAAAGAATTCATACTAACAACATGGCCATCATGCTCATCATTCACGCCAATCATTTTATTAAATTCTTCTTCTATCAGTTGAGCACAATTTTCCGAACCATCATTTTCAAGAAAGATATTATAAAGATGATCAATAATATGATGCAACCTCAATTCCATTTTTCATGTAGTTTTCTTTTATAAACCAAACTAGTGATAAAACATGAAACTAAAATATTCGATTGCAAGATCTAAAGATATACCTTCATGCACTCACCTCCCTAACAACGGTGCTAGAAAAGAGCTTGATGTCTACTAGCAAATTTATTCTTGTAGACTCGTGTTGGGCCTCCAAGCGCAGAGTTTTGTAGGATAGTAGCAATTTCCCCTAAAGTGGATGACCTAAGGTTTATCAATCCGTGGGAGGCATAGGATGAAGATAGTCTCTCTCAAGCAACCCTGCAATCAAATACAACAAATCTCTTGTGTCCCCAACACACCCAATACAACGGAAAATTGTATAGGTGCACTAGTTTAGCGAAGAGATGGTGATAAAAGTGTAGTATGGATAGTAGATATGAGTTTTCGTAATGTGGACAATAAAAATCAGCAAGGTAGTAAGTAGCAAAATGGAGCACAAACGGTATTGCAATGATGGAAAATGAGGCCTAGGGTGCATACTTTCACTCGTGCAATCTCTCAAAAATGCTAGCATAGTTGGATCATATGATTATCCCTCAAAGTGCAATAAAGAATCACTCCCGAGTTCCTATTAGCGGAGAACAAAAGATAGAAATTGTTTGTAGGGTACGAAACCACCTCAAAGTTATTCTTTCCGATCAATCTATCCTAGAGTTCATACTAAACTAATAGCAAGCTATTCTTTCCGATCGATCTAATCAAGAGTTTGTACTAAAATAACATCGTATGATGCATATCAACCAACTCTAATGTCACTTAGATACCCCAATGTCACCGCGAGTACCCATGAGTTAATTATATGATATGTATCAAACAATTTTAAATTCATAATACTCAATCCACACAACGAACTACAAGGAGACCCCAAAGTTTCTATCGGAGAAAATATAATAAAAATGTGCATCAACCCCTATGCATAGATTACCTGAAAGTCACCTCGGGAATCCGCAAGTTTAGTGCCATAACGTATATCAAGTGAATCAAAATAATACCCCATTGTCACCACAGGTATTCATATGCAAGACATATATCATGTGTTCTCTGATCTAAACATTCAATCCGACAAGACAAAACTTCAAATGGTAAAGACTCAATTCATCACAACAAGTTTAGAGAGAGGAGAAACATCATATGATCCATCTATGTTAACAAAGCCCATGATACATCAAGATCATGACATCTCAAGATTGTGTGCGAGAGAGATTAAACACATAGCAATTGGTACAAACCCTCAGCCCCAAGGGTGGACTACTCCCTCCTCATCGTGGTGGCCGCCGGGATGATGAAGATGGCCACCGGAGATGATTCCCCCTTCGGCAGGGTGCCGGAATGGGGTCCCGATTGGTTTTCGATGGCTACAGAGGCTTGCAGCGGCGAAAATTCTGATCTAGGGTCTCCCTGAGGGTTTTCAGAATATTTGGAAATTTATAGGGCGAAGAAGGGGTACGAGAGGCCACTGAGGTGGGCACAACCCACCAGCCCCCGCGGGGCACCCCCCAGGTGTTGTTCTGGCCCAATGGTTCTCTCTTGGTCCATAAAAAATCCACAAAAAGTTTCACAGTGTTTGGAGAACTTCCATTTCTGCACAAAAGACACCACCACGATAGTTCTGCTGAAAACAACGTCAGTCCGGGTTTGTTCCATGCAAATCATACCAAAACCATATAAAATTATTGTAAACATGGCATGGATACTTCATAAATTATAGATATGTTGGAGACTTATCATGCTTGCATTGTCGGAAAGCTTCATGAAAAGGCTCATAAAGTGAAGACTATCATCACCATCTTGAGGCCCCATGAGCTTATACATTTGGATCTTTTGGGGCCTCCAACTTATGATAGTTTGGGAGGGAGAGGTATTGCCTTGTCATTGTTGATGACTTCACAAGATACACTTGGGTGTTCTTTCTCAAGACCAAATATGAAACTCAAGAAACCTTCATCAACTTTACCAAAGAAGCTCAACGTCAACATAGTTGTGAGATCAAGGCAATTCGAAGTGACAATGGCATCAAGTTTAAGAACTACATGATGGATGAATTCTTGAGTGAAGAGGGGATAAAGCATCAGTACGCCGCACCATATACTCCCCAACAAAATGGTGTTGAGGAGAGGAAGAATCGGACTCTTATTGAGATGGCTAGGAACATGCTTGACGAGTACAAGTCTCCATACAAGCTTTGGGACGAAGCCATCAACACCGCGTGTCATGCTTCAAACCGGCTTTATCTTCGCAAGTCAAGAACAAGACCCCATATGAGCTCCTAATCGGGAGAAAGCCTAACGTCAAATACTTTTGGGTATTCAGTTGTAAGTGTTTCATTTTACACAAAAAATCCCGGTTAGGTAAGTTTGAGTCTAGAACTTATGAGGGCATATTTGTTGGATATGCATCAAACTCTCATGCTTACTGAGTTCTCAATAAATCCACTGGATGCATTGAGGAAACAATAAATGTGGAGTTTGATGAAGACAACGGCTCTCGTGTGGAGCAAATTATTCCTAGTGTTGTAGGTGATGAGGCTCCTTCACAAGCTATAAGGACGATGGGGATAGGCCACATTCTTCCACAAGAGACACCCCAAGTCCAAGTAGAAGAAGAAGGAGTAAGAGCCCCTCTTGTGGAGTCTTCATAAGGAAAGTCATCACCGGCACCTCTTGAACAAGATGCTTGATACTTCTCCAACATATCTATAGTTTTTGATTTTTCCATGCTATTATATTACCCGTTTTGGATGTTTATGGGCTTTACTATACACTTTTATATCATCTTTGGGACTAACCTACTAACCGGAGGCCCAGCCCGAATTGCTGTTTTTTGCCTATTTTAGTGTTTCGAAGAAAAGGAATATCAAGCGGAGTCCAAATGGAATGAAACCTTCGGGAGTGATCTTTTTGTAACAAACGCAATCCAAGAGACTTGGAGTGGATGTCAAGAAGCAGCCGAGGCGGCCACGAGGTTGCAGAGCGCGCCCTAGGGGGGTGGGCGCGCCCCCCACCCTCGTGGGCACCTCGTGGCTCCATCGACCTACTTCTTCCTCCTATATATATCTACGTACCCCGAAAACATCCAGGAGCACCACGAAACCCTATTTCCACCACCGCAACCTTCTGTACCCGTGAGCTCCCATCTTGGGGCCTTTTCCGGTGCTCCCCCGGAGGGGGAATCGATCACGGAGGGCTTCTACATCATCGCTAAGGCCTCTTCGATGAGTTGTGAGTAGTTTACCACAGACCTTTGGGTCCATAGTTATTAGCTAGATGGCTTCTTCTCTCTCTTTGAATCTCAATACAAAGTTCTCCTTGATCTTCTTGGAGATCCATTCGATGTAACTCTTTTTGCGGTGTGTTTGTCGAGATCTGATGAATTGTGGGTTTATGATCAAGTTTATCTATGAGAAATATTTGAATCTCCTCTAAATTCTTTTATGTATGATTGGTTATCTTTGCAAGTCTCTTCGAATTATCAGTTTGGTTTAGCCTACTAGATTGATCTTTCTTGCAATGGGAGAAGTGCTTAGCTTTGGGTTCAATCTTGCGGTGTCCTTTCCCAGTGACAGCAGGGGCAGCAAGGCACGTATTGTATTGTTGCCATCGAGGATAAAAAGTTGAGGTTTATATCATATTGCTTGAGTTTATCCCTCTACATCATGTCATCTTGCCTAATGCGTTACTCTGTTCTTATGAACTTAATACTCTAGATGCATGCTGGATAGCGGTCAATGTGTGGAGTAATAGTAGTAGATGCAAAATCGTTTCGATCTACTTGTCGCGGACGTGATGCCTATATACATGATAATGCCTAGATATTCTCATAACTATGCACTTTTCTGTCAATTGCTCGACAGTAATTTGTTCACCCACCGTAATACTTATGCTATCTTGAGAGAAACCACTAGTGAAACCTATGGCCCCCGGGTCTATCTTGCATCATATAAGTTTCCTATTTACTTTATTTTGCAATCTTTACTTTCCAATCTATATCATAAAAATACCAAAAATATTTATCTTATCTTATTATCTCTATCAGATCTCACTTACGCAAGTGGCCGTAAAGGGATTGACAACCCCTTTATCGCGTTGGTTGCGAGGTTCTTGTTTGTTTGTGTAGGTACGAGGGACTTGCGTGGAGACTCCTACTGGATTGATACCTTGGTTCTCAAAAACTGAGGAAAGTACTTATGCTACTTTGTTGCATCACCCTTTCCTCTTTGTTTGCCAAATATATGTTGATGATATTACCTTTGGGTCCACTAACCAGGCTATTAACATTGAGTTTAAGAATCTTATGACTAAGGAATTTGCTATGAGCATGATGGGAGAGTTGAAGTTCTTTCTCGGTTTTCTAGTGAAGCAATTGATAGGAGGACCTTTCATCAACCAATCTTGTTATATTCAATACATGCTCAAGAGGTTCAAAATGCAAGATGTCAAGCCAGTGAAGACACCCATGCCCACAAATGGTCAACTTCATCTTGATCCCAATGGTAAAGAAGTGGATCAAAAGGTATATCGCTCTATGATCGGTTCCTTGCTTTACCTTTGTGCATTTAGACCGGATATTATGTTGAGTGTGTGTATGTGTGCAAGATTTCAATCCGCTCCTAAGGAGAGCCACTATTCGGCAGTGAAAAGAATCCTTTGATATTTGGTTCATACCCCCAAACTTGGGCCTTCGGTATCCCAAAGGATCATTGTTTGAGTTAATGGGATACTCGGATTCGGATTGGGCCGGAGACAAGGTTGACCGCAAGTCCACTTTAAGTTCATGTCAATTCCTAGGGAGATCGTTGGTAAGTTGGTCAAAGAAGCAAAATTCTATATCTCTCCACGGCCGAAGCCGAGTACATTGCCGTCGGAAGTTGTTGTGCTCAAATGGATGAGGCAAACTTTGATGGATTATGGTGTTAAATGTGACAAAGTGCCTCTTTGGTGTGACAATGAAAGTGCAATCAAGATTGCTAAGAATCGGGTTCAACACAGCAAGACCAAGCATATTGAGATTCGTCATCACTTCATTAGGGATCATGTGGCCAAGGGAAACATAGAATTACTCCATGTGAACACCGAGAATCAACTAGTCGATATCTTCACCAAGCCTCTTGAAGAAGCAAGATTCCGTGAGTTAAGGCATGAGCTAAATATCGTGGATATAAGTAACTTGGGTTGAAATTCTTGCTCATGCACACATACTCATGTAATATCTTGCTTAGATGTAGGCACATGTCTATGGGGAGCTAGCTCAACTCATGAGCTATCTTATCCTAGAAGTGCATAAATCGAACAAAATCTTTCACACTAGCCACTTTAGGTGGCACTTGTGCTTCAAAGATGAGTATTGGTCTTGGGCCCAAGGTTCATATCTTCGCAGTGCCATACCAAACAAACTCAAACATGGTGGCCTCAGCCACCGCCCTCCTTTGAGGGTTGTGTCTGTTGTTCGTGTGTGTGTTGTTGGCTTTCTTGTGTTTTCTCTCTGTTTTTGTCTTGGTTGTGTCTTTTTATCTTCTGGTACAAGTGCTACACATATTCCCTTCTTGTAGTGATAGGATTTCTCTCACGACGTAATCAAAAACATAGACCGAGTTCTTTGCGAAAGCATGGTAAGAGTTGACACTCAGCCGTTCCTTCAAAAAGCACCTCAAGTCAAAGTTCCTGAATACCCCGTGCCCACGGGCTCTGTACCATGCGCATGGGGCTCACTTAGCCCGTGCACACAGGGTCTACGGTTCCTGGCCCTGATGAGGTGGGGCGTGGGGGGGGGGGGCTTGGGTTCATTCCCACCTAGTCGCCCCTCCACTCCCCAGGAAGCCTCCAGCGCCGCCACCGTCGCCTCTGCTCGACGGAGCTCCTCCGGGCTTCGGGCTCCTTGCTTCGTGGATTTTCTTCGGGATGGGCTCCTCCTCTGGTTGGTCCCTTCCCCCTCTTCTTCCTTTTCCTCCATGGATGCCTATCAAGTTCTCTTAGTTCTAGGGTTTCTTGTGTTTCTTAGATTAGAGTGGCTTTTCCTTCCTAGGTAGAATCCAGGTGCATAGTTCATATGGTGTCCCTGCCTCACACACTCCCACATCTCAATCTGGAGGTGGTTGCCGCTGGAAAACCCCCGTGTCCACAGGGTATTTGACCCCCGTGCGCACGGCGCCCCCATGCCCACGGGGTCTAAACCCCCGTGTGCACGGGGTATCCAGGGGCTTTTCACCTGTTTATCTACCTATCCCTATGCCATCTATCATCACTTGTACTCATTTGTGTTTTCTGCGGTGTGTTGTTGGGTGTTTGTGTGTGTTTCAGACTCCGCTGACAAGAGGGCCAAGCTCCGTCGCAAGTGCCCAAAGGGAGGATCAAGGGAGTTCACGGTTGCTCGTCGCCAGCCATCTAAGGGCATTGGTCAGGGGTTTGAGTCTTAGCAGGGTCGTGTTCGCCGTGCTGCCTAATACGTCCATTTTGCATCATGCTTTTATATCAATATTTATTGCATTATGGGCTGTTATTACACATTATATCTCAATACTTATGGCTATTCTCTCTTATTTTACAAGGTTTACCATGAAGAGGGCGAATGCCGGCAGCTGGAATTCTGGCTGGAAAAGGAGCAAACATTGGAAACCTATTCTGCACTGCTCCAAAAATCCTGAAACTCCACAAAACTTATTTTTGGAATTAATAAGAATTATTGAGCGGAAGAAACACCTCAGGGGGGCCACACCCTGGCCAGGAGGGTGGGGGCGCGCCCACCCTTCCTGGGCGCGCCCCATGTCTCCTGGGGCCCCTGGTGGCCCTCCGGTGTCCATCTTCTGCTATATGAAGGCTTTTACCCTGGAAAAATCATGGGCAAGCTTACAGGATGAAACTCTGCCGCCACGAGGCGGAACCTTGGTGGAACTAATCTAGGACTCCAGCGGAGCTGTTCTGTTGGGGACACTTCCCTCCGGGAGGGGGAAATCATCACCATCGTCATGACCAACAATCCTCCCATCGGGAGAGGGTCAATCTCCATCAACATCTTCACCAGCACCATCTCCTCTCAAAACCCTAGTTCATCTCTTGTATCTAATCTTGTATCCAAACCAAAAATTGGTACATGTGGGTTGCTAGTAGTGTTGATTACTCCTTGTAGTTGATGCTAATTAGTTTACTTGGTGGAAGATCATATGTTCAGATCCCTAATGCATATTATTACTCCTCTGATTATGAACATGAATATGCTTTGTGAGTAGTTATGTTTTTTCCGGAGGACATGGGTGAAGCCTTGCTATTAGTAGTCATGTGAATTTGGTATTCGTTCGATATTTTGATGAGATGTATGTTGTCTTTCCGCTAGTGGTGTTATGTGAATGTCGACTACATGACACTTCACCATTATTTGGGCCTAGAGGAAGGCATTGGGAAGTAATAAGTAGATGATGGGTTGCTAGAGTGACAGAAGCTTAAACCCTAGTTTATGCGTTGCTTTGTTAGGGGCTGATTTGGATCCATATGTCTAATGATGTGGTTAGGTTTACCTTAATACTTATTTTGTAGTTGAGGATGCTTGCAATAGGGGTTAATCATAAGTGGGATGCTTGTCCAAGTAAGGGCAGTACCCAAGCACCGGTCCACCCACATATCAAATTATCAAAGTACCGAACGCGAATCATATGAGCGTGATGAAAACTAGCTTGACGATAATTCCCATGTGTCCTCGGGAGCTCTTTTCTCATTATAAGAAATTGTCCAGGCTTATCCTTTGCTACAAAAAGGATTGGGCCACCTTGCTGCACTTTATTTACATTCATTGCTTGTTACCCTTTACAATTTATCTTATCACAAAACTATCTGTTACCTACAATTTCAGTGCTTGCAGAGAAAACCTTACTGAAAACCGCTTGTCATTTCCTTCTGCTCCTCATTGGGTTCGACACTCTTACTTATCGAAAGGACTACAATAGATCCCCTACACTTGTGGGTCATCAAGACTCTTTTCTGGCGCCCTTGTCGGGGAGTGTAGCACTTTTGGTGAGTGGAACTAGGTAAGGAAACATTTATATAGCATGCTAAAATTTTCTGTTACTTGTCACTATGGAAACTAATCCTTTTAGGGGATTGTTCGGGGTATCTTCACCCCGACCAGAAGAGCAAAGAGTTGCTCCTCAACCTACTGAACTTATTGAAAATATTTACTTTGAGATTCCTTCGGGTATGATAGAGAAACTGCTAGCTAATCCATTTGTAGGAGATGGAACATTGCATCCCGATTTACACCTTATCTTTGTGGATGAAGTTTGTGGATTATTTAAGCTTGTAGGTATTCCCGATGATGTTGTCAAAAGGAAGGTCTTCCCTTTATCTTTCAAGGGAGATGCATTAACATAGTATAGGCTATGTGATGATACGGGATCTTGGAATTATAAATGATTGAAGTTGGAATTTCACCATAAGTTCTATCCTATGCATCTTGTTCATCGTGATCGTAATTACATATATAATTTCTGGCCTCGTGAAGGATAAAGCATCGCTCAAGCTTGAGGGAGGCTTAAGTCAATGTTATATTCATGCCCCAATCATGAGCTCTCCAGAGAAATGATTATTCAAAAATTTAATGCTTGTCTTTCTCTCGATGATCGCAACATGCTCGATACTTCCTGTGCTGGTTCTTATATGCTGAAGACTATTGAATTCAAACGGGACTTATTGGAAAGAATTAAACACAACTCTGAAGATTGGGGTTCCGACGATGGTAAGGAATCAGGTATGACACCTAAGTTTGATTGTGTTAAATCTTTTATGGATATCGATGCTTTTCGTGGATTTAGCGCTAAATATGGACTTGACTCTGAGATAGTAGCTTCTTTCTGTGAATCTTTTGCTACTCACGTTGATCTCCCTAAGGATAAGTGGTTTAAATATAATCCTCCCATTGAAGTAAAAGTAGTTGCACCTATTACAGTTGAAGAAAAGACTGTCACTTATAGTGATCCTATTGTTCCTACTACTTATGTTGAGAAACCTCCTTTTCCTGTTAGGATAAAGGATCATGCTAAAACTTCGACTGTTGTTCGTAAGAGTAATACTAGGACTTATACACCTCCTGAGCAAATCAAAGTTGAACCTAGTATTGCTATGGTTAAAGATCTCTTGGATGATGATTTAGATGGGCATGTTATTTATTTCTGTGGTGAGACTGCTAATATTGTTAGACCAGATACTAAGATACATAGACCTGTGGTAGGCATGCCTGTTATTTCTGTTAAAATAGGAGATCATTGTTATCATGGCTTATGTGATATGGGTGCTAGTGCTAGTGCAATACCCTATGATTTATATAAAGAAATTATGCACGACATTGCACCCGTTGAATTGGAAGGTATTGATGTTACTATCAAGCTTGCCAATAGAGATACTATTTCACCAGTTGGGATTGTTAGAGATGTTGAAGTCTTGTGTGGGAAGGTTAAATATCTCGCTGATTTTCTTGTTCTTAGTTCCCCACAAGATGACTTTTGTCCCATTATTTTTGGTAGACCCTTCTTGAATACAGTTAATGCTAGGATTGATTGTGAAAAGGATACTGTCACAATTGGCTTAGAGGGTATGTCTCATGAGTTTAATTTTGCTAAGTTTCATAGACAACCTCGTGATAGAGAATCACCTAGTAAGGATGAGATTATTGGTCTTGCTTCTATTGCCGTGCCTCCTACTGATCCGTTAGAACATATCTGCTAGACCATGAAAACGATATGTTTATGAAGGAAAGAAGGGAAATAGATAAAGTGTTCCTTCAACAGGAACCTATTCTGAAACATAACCTTCCCGTTGAAATTCTAGGGGATCCCCCTCCACCCAAGGGTGATCCCGTGTTTGAACTCAAACCATTACCTGATAATCTTAAGTATGCTTATCTTGATGAAAAGAAAATATATCCTGTTATTATTAGTGCTAACCTTTCAGAGCAAGAAGAAGAAAGATTATTGAAAACTCTGAAGAAGCACTGCGCTGCTATTGGATATACTCTGGATGATCTTAAGGGCATTAGTCCCATGTTATGCCAACACAAAATTAATTTTGAGGAAGGTGTCAAACCAGTTAGAGATCCTCAACGACGACTGAATCCCAAGATGAAAGAAGTGGTAAGAAAGGAGATACTAAAGCTCCTTGAGGCAGGTATAATTTATCCGGTTGCTGATAGTGATTGGGTAAGCCCTGTCCATTGTGTTCCTAAAAAGGGAGGTATTACTGTCGTTCCTAATGATAAAGATGAATTGATCCCGCAAAGAATTATTACAGGTTATAGGATGGTAATTGATTTCCGTAAATTAAATAAAGCTACTAAGAAAGATCATTACCCTTTACCTTTTATTGATCAAATGCTAGAAAGACTATCCAAACACACACATTTCTGCTTTCTAGATGGTTATTCTGGTTTCTCTCAAATACCTGTGTCAGCGGGGGATCAATCAAAAACTACTTTTACTTGCCCTTTCGGTACTTTTGCTTATAGACGTATGCCTTTTGGTTTATGTAATGCACCTGCTACCTTTCAAAGATGTATGATGGCTATATTCTCTGACTTTTGTGAAAAGATTTGTGAGGTATTCATGGATGATTTCTCCGTTTATGGATCCTCTTTTGATGATTGCTTGAGCAACCTTGATCGAGTTTTGCAGAGATGCGAAGACACTAGTCTCGTCTTGAATTGGGAAAAGTGCCACTTTATGGTTAATGAAGGCATTGTCTTGGGGCACAAGATCTCCGAGAGAGGTATTGAAGTTGATAAAGCTAAAGTTGATGCTATTGAAAAGATGCCATGTCCCAAGGACATAAAAGGTATAAGAGGTTTCCTTGGTCATGCCGGTTTTTATAGGAGGTTCATTAAGGACTTTTCTAAAATATCTAGGCCTGTGACTACTTTATTGCAAAAAGGTATTCCTTTTGTCTTTGATGATGATTGTGTAGAAGCATTTGAAATACTTAAGAAAGCTTTGATCACTGCACCTATTGTTCAGCCACCTGATTGGAATTTACCTTTGAAATTATGTGTGATGCTAGTGATTATGCTGTAGGTGCTGTTCTAGGGCAAAGAGTTGATAAGAAATTGAATGTTATCCAGTATGCTAGTAAGACTCTTGATACTGACCAGAGAAATTATGCTACTACTGAAAAAGAATTCTTAGCAGTCGTGTTTGCATGTGATAAGTTTAGACCTTATATTGTTGATTCCAAAGTTACTATTCACACTGATCATGCTGCTATTAAATATCTTATGGAAAAGAAAGATGCTAAGCCTAGACTCATTAGATGGGTTCTCTTGCTCCAAGAATTTGATTTGCATATTATTGATAGAAAGGGAGCTGAGAACCCCGTTGCAGACAACTTGTCTAGGTTAGAGAATGTTCTTGATGACCCACTGCCTATTGATGATAGCTTTCCTGATGAACAATTAGCGGTCGTTAATGCTTCTCGTACTGCTCCTTGGTATGCTGATTATGCTAATTACATTGTTGCTAAATTTATACCACCTAGTTTCACATACCAGCAAAAGAAAAAGTTCTTTTATGATTTAAGACATTACTTCTGGGATGATCCACACCTTTATAAAGAAGGAGTAGATGGTGTTATTAGATGTTGTGTACCAGAGCATGAACAGGAACATATCCTATGCAAGTGTCACTCTGAATCCTATGGAGGACACCACGCTGGAGATAGAACTGCACATAAGGTACTGCAATCTGGTTTTTATTGGCCTACTCTCTTCTAAGATGCTCGTAAGTTTGTCTTATCTTGTGATGAATGTCAAAGAATTGGTAACATTAGTAGACGTCAAGAAATGCCTATGAATTATTCTCTTGTTATTGAACCGTTTGATGTTTGGGGCTTTGATTATATGGGACCTTTTCCTGCCTCTAATGGTTATACACATATTTTAGTTGCTGTTGATTACGTTACTAAGTGGGTAGAAGCTATTCCAACTAGTAGTGCTAATCATAACACTTCTATTAAAATGCTTAAAGAAGTTATTTTTCCGAGGTTTGGAGTCCCTAGATATCTTATGATTGATGGTGGTTCACATTTTATTCATGGTGCTTTCCGTAAGATGCTCGCTAAGTATGATGTTAATCATAGAATCGCATCTCCTTATCATCCGCAGTCTAGTGGTCAAGTAGAGTTGAGCAATAGAGAGCTCAAATTAATTTTGCAAAAGACTGTCAATAGATCTAGAAAGAATTGGTCCAAAAAACTTGATGATGCATTATGGGCCTATAGAACTGCATACAAAAATCCTATGGGTATGTCTCCGTATAAGATGGTTTATGGAAAAGCATGTCATTTACCTCTAGAACTTGAACATAAAGCATATTGGGCTATCAAAGAGCTCAACTATGACTTCAAACTTGCCGGTGAGAAGAGGTTGTTTGATATTAGCTCACTTGATGAATGGAGAACCCAAGCCTATGAGAATGCCAAGCTATTCAAAGAAAAAGTCAAACGCTGGCATGACAAGAGAATACAAAAGCATGAGTTTAATGTAGGTGATTATGTGTTATTATTCAACTCTCGTTTAAGATTTTTTGCAGGAAAACTTCTGTCTAAATGGGAAGGTCCTTACGTTATCGAGGAGGTCTATCGTTCTGGTGCCATAAAAATCAACAACTTCGAAGGCACAAGTCCGAGGGTGGTGAACGGTCAAAGAATTAAACATTATATCTCAGGTAATCCTATCAATGTTGAAACTAATATTATTGAAACCATAACCCCGGAGGAATACATAAGGGACACTTTCCAGAACGTTCCAGACTCCGAAAAGGAATAGGTATGTGGTACGGTAAGTAAACCGACTCCAAAACAATTCTAATGGCAATTTTTACCAGTTTTGGAATATTTAAGAAATTTAGGAAGAAAGGAGTAGTCCGGGAAGGACACGAGGCCTCCACGAGGGTGGAGGGCGCGCCCACCCTTCCTGGGCGCGCCCCCTGTCTCGTGGCCACCTGTGTGCCTCCCGGACTCCGTTTTCTTGCACGTTACGTATTTTGGTCGGTAAAAATTCATTATATAAACTCCCGAAGGTTTTGACCACCGTATCACGCAAATATCCTCTGTTTTCGTTTGAGCTGTTTTCTGTTACAGATCTAGAGCATCATGGCGTCTCCAAGCGCTCCCAAGGACAAGTTTTTCGAGAGGGTTATCAACCCCTATCTCGCGGAGGTGCTGCAACACCCTCAAACCATTGAGATGCGTGAGGGGGTGCTGCACATCCGTGATGTGGAGGGACCAAGGCATACCGGAAGCGTGGAGACAAAGCTCGAAGCCGTGGAGCAGCAAGTCTTCAAGTGCCAAGGGATGGTGGAGCGTGGACTCAACGCCAACCAGATGATGATCACGGAGTTCACCAACAACCACAAGCTAGATGCCAAAGTCATTAGGGAAACCATCTTCAAGATTCAAGAGAAAATCGAGCACCTCCAAGCCCAGATCTATGACCTGCAAAACCAGAACTGTGAGTATGAATATAGATTCAAGAGGATGAGTTTGGCTGCAGATTTAAGGATCCCGGAGACTCGATCATCCTTCTATGATGGTGAGCCTATGCCTTGGAAGATGGACGACAAGCCTACATCATCAACAACTCCTACTTCACCACCTCCGAGGACATAATCACATGGGTATGGGCACTCCCCTTGGCAACTGCCAAGCTTGGGGGAGGTGCCCCGGTATCGTATCACCATCACACTCCTATCTTTACCGTTTTATTTAGTTCGATCCTTTTAGTAGTATCTTGATCTAGTAGATTGAAGTTTTGATATCAAGTAGTTTTGAGTTTTGCTTTGTGATCTCTTTATGTAATCGAGTCCGTGAGCTATCTATAATAAAGATTAGTGTTGAGTCAAGGGCTTTGCTATCTTGCTATGATCTTGAGAAAGTAGAAAGAATAAAAGAGTTCATATTGATCTTATGGATAGTAATGACTTCACACATAGAAAGTATGAGGCATAAAAGTTGTTGAGAGTTGATAAACGTAGTTTTGGTCATCGTTGCAATTAATAGGAAGTAATAAGGAAAGAGAGGTTTCACATACAAATATATTATCTTGGACATCTTTTATGATTGTGAAGCACTCATTAAGTATGACATGCTAAAAGAGTTGATGTTGGACAAGGAAGACAACGTAATGGTTTATGTTTTCTCACATCTCAGTTAAAGTATATTGTCATTGACCTTCCAAACATGTTGAGCTTGCCTTTCCCCCTCATGCTAGCCAAATTCCTTGCACCAAGTAGAGATACTACTTGTGCTTCCAAATATCCTTAAACCCAGTTTTGCCATGAGAGTCCACCATACCTACCTATGGATTGAGTAAGATCCTTCAAGTAAGTTGTCATGTTGCAGGCAATAAAAATTGCTATCTAAATATGTATGACTTATTAGTGTAGAGAAAATAAGCTTTATACGATCTTGTTGTGGAAGCAATAAAAGCGACGGACTGCATAATAAAGGTCCACATACAAGTGGCAATATAAAGTGACGTTCTTTTGCATTAAGATTTCATGCATCCAACCCTAAACGCACATGGCAACCTCTGCTTCCCTCTGCGAAGGGCCTACCTTTTACTTTATGTTTTTACTTTATGCTTGAGTCAAGGTGATCTTCACCTTTCCCTTTTTCATTTTATCCTTTGGCAAGCTCCTCGTGTTTGAAAGATCATGATATATATATCCAATTGGATGTAAGTTAGCATGGACTATTATTGTTGACATCACCTAAAGGTGAATACGTTGGGAGGCAACACAATAAGCCCCTATCTTTCTCAGTGTCCGGCTGAAACTCCATAACCACAAGTATTGCGTGAGTGTTAGCAATTGTAGAAGACTACATGATAGTTGAGTATGTGGACTTGCTGAAAAGCTCTATTCTTGACTCTTTCTGATGTTATGATAAATTGCAATTGCTTCAATGACTGAGATTATAGTTTGTTAGCTTCCAATGAAGTTTCTGAACCATACTTGACATTGTGAATTGATTGTTACTTGAGCATAAGAAATCATATGATAAAATCTATTTATGTTGCTGTTATAAGAATGATCATGATGCCCTCATGTCCGTATTTTATTTTTATCGACACCTCTATCTCTAAACATGTGGACATATTTTTCGATTTCGGCTTCCGCTTGAGGACAAGCGAGGTCTAAGCTTGGGGGAGTTGATACGTCCATTTTGCATCATGCTTTTATATCAATATTTATTGCATTATGGGCTGTTATTACACATTATATCTCAATACTTATGGCTATTCTCTCTTATTTTACAAGGTTTACCATGAAGAGGGGGAATGCCGGCAGTTGGAATTCTGGCTGGAAAAGGAGCAAACATTGGAAACCTATTCTGCACTGCTCCAAAAATCCTGAAACTCCACGAAACTTATTTTTGGAATTAATAAGAATTATTGAGCGGAAGAAACACCTCAGGGGGCCCACACCCTGGCCAGGAGGGTGGGGGGCGCGCCCACCCCTACTGGGCGCGCCCCCTGTCTCCTGGGCCCCCTGGTGGCCCTCTGGTGTCCATCTTCTGCTATATGAAGGCTTTTACCCTGGAAAAAATCGTGGGCAAGCTTACGGGACGAAACTCCGCCGCCACGAGGCGGAACCTTGGCGGAACCAATCTAGGGCTCCGGCAGAGCTGTTCTGCCGGGGACACTTCCCTCCGGGAGGGGGAAATCATCACCATCGTCATCACCAACGATCCTCTCATCGGGAGGGGTCAATCTCCATCAACATCTTCACCAGCACCATCTCCTCTCAAAACCCTAGTTCATCTCTTGTATCCAATCTTGTATCCAAACCACAAATTGGTACCTGTGGGTTGCTAGTAGTGTTGATTACTCCTTGTAGTTGATGCTAATTGGTTTACTTGGTGGAAGATCATATGTTCAGATCCTTAATGCATATTATTACTCCTCTGATTATGAACATGAATATGCTTTGTGAGTAGTTACGTTTGTTCCTGAGGACATGGGTGAAGTCTTGCTATTAGTAGTCATGTGAATTTGGTATTCGTTCGATATTTTGATGAGATGTATGTTGTCTTTCCTCTAGTGGTGTTATGTGAACGTCGACTACATGACACTTCACCATTATTTGGGCCTAGAGGAAGGCATTGGGAAGTAATAAGTAGATGATGGGTTGCTAGAGTGACAGAAGCTTAAACCCTAGTTTATGCGTTGCTTCGTTAGGGGCTGATTTGGATCCATATGTTTAATGTTGTGGTTAGGTTTACCTTAATACTTCTTTTGTAGTTGCGGATGCTTGCAATAGGGGTTAATCATAAGTGGGATGCTTGTCCAAGTAAGGGTAGTACCCAAGCACCGGTCCACCCACATATCAAATTATCAAAGTACCGAACGCGAATCATGTGAGCGTGATGAAAACTAGCTTGACGATAATTCCCATGTGTCCTCGGGAGCTCTTTTCTCATTATAAGAAATTGTCCAGGCTTATCCTTTGCTACAAAAAGGATTGGGCCACCTTGCTACACTTTATTTACTTTCATTGCTTGTTACCCTTTACAATTTATCTTATCACGAAACTATCTGTTACCTACAATTTCAGTGCTTGTAGAGAAAACCTTACTGAAAACCGCTTTTCATTTCCTTCTGCTCCTCGTTGGCTTCGACACTCTTACTTATCGAAAGGACTATGATAGATCCCCTAAACTTGTGGGTCATCACTGCCACCAAGCGGCCTATTGTTGAGGCCTCCGATGATACTAAGGAAGATTATGACTCGCAAGATGATGCTCACTATGTTAACCCCAATGATGATGCAAACATAGAAGAAGAGGATGACCATGTTGATGGAGGTGATGAGGATGAAGAGGAGTCTAGTCCCGAGCAAGCCATTCCGGGCGGGCGAGATCTCTGGAACATGCCCCTTGCCAAGTGGACCAAGCTAGAGCTTTGGGCTGAGGGGCAGAGTCATCCTTATGTGGCTGCCACAGGTTTGGGAGTGGATCCCCGGTTCAAGAATGATGTTCAGCAAAGGGTATATCATGAGTTTCTCATGACCAAGTCGAAGAAGTTTGCTCCACACAAGCAAGTTAACACTGAGAGTCTTCGTGACAATGATCATATGTATCCTAGTGTGTACTCAACTCTTTGGAGATTGGGCCTCATTCCCTTCGTCACATTCAACCATCCATACAATGAGGATCTGGTGATGCAATTCTTTGCCACCTTGTTTTCCTCCAATGACTCTGCTCGCACCCTCACATGGATGTCCGGGTTGCATTGGTGCTCTGCTTCTATGGCAAAGTTTTCTGAGATCATTCTGTATCCATTCATTGATGAAGAAGCTGCATCTGATGAGTTTGGCAGGGTTCGTGAAAGTGGGCAGCGACTAAGGATGAGATTGCATTCGCTTACAAGCAAGAGAAGTCGTTTGTCACCGGGTCCATCAAAGACCTTGTGCCCCTCTATGACACTATGTGCCATATCTTGAGGTATACACTCACTCCTAAGGCCGGTGATTCCCACAACATTCGGAGTTCCATGTTGGATGTCTTTGTGTACCTGTATCAAAAGAAGAGGGTGGATGTTCTAGCTTCATGTTCTATGAGCTTCGTCAATGTGTGCAAGAGAACAAGTCCTTGATCTATGCTCTGTTCATCCTGGCGTTGATTGAGTCCGTTTGCCCAGCTAACACTGGTATGCGCCAGTGCTATACAAACGGTTTTAATCCCTTTCCGCGACGGCGTTCAGAACCGTCACCTAGTGAGTGACTACGATAGGGGGGGTCCTTCCCACACGACCTAGAAACCGTCGGGGATATGCCCTCCCAGCACACACGCTCGGCAAAATGAGGTCGAGTGCGACCGGCGAGCGACCAAATATGGTTATACGTACAGTAGTGCTAAAAATACAATTATATAGACGAAATCGTTTCCGGTCGTAAGTACATCCCACACAGTCAGTCCTAGCTAAACGTTTTCATTCGTATATACATCCCACACAGTCACTCCAAGGAAAATGTTTGCACAAGGTGGCATAACGCAAATAGTTTTCAAGAGAATGTTGTGTGTGACTGTTCATTGATCCAACACGGTTTATTCCTAGAAACTGTGTGCGTTGCCTGAGGTCATCTTCCACGGTGTTTTCTCAATAACCGTTTGCAATAGGAAAACCCAATTAGTAGGCTAATTGGCCAATTAGCAGGCTAATTGCCCTATTATTAGTAATCCATTTATTAATCTAATTGACATTCATATTAAGCACATAATATATTTCATTTCTATATTAAGGAAGCAGGATTTCATAATTGAAATACATCCAAGTACAACATGATATAGCTTCAGCACTCAGCTACCCCATTAGACAACTACACCAGCACCAAGTTTCAGATGCAACATCTAGAACCTTTTGAAATTAGCTTCATAGACGGTACATTGACAGATGCATCTCATCTAGAAAACTGCTGAAGCGGAAGGCGAATATTGAGCCTTCATTCATGTTGAAGGTCTTTGCAACTTTAGGCCAGTGCCTGTGGATGATTGACCGTCCATCCTTCATTCTCTTCAGGAACACTTCAATATTGAACTGTGGGTGTTGTATGAAAACTTTCTTCGCCTCCTCACCATAGAGATGGTTTGAGAGGTAATCATCAGCGAACTGTTTTGGAAAGGCATGGAAACAAGGATGTGCATAAATATCTTCTCTATATTGGAAATGGGGCAAAGGAATAAAAAAGGCAAGGTATAATAGTTAGTACCATCTTGTAAACCTCAATGCTTCCCATTGTTTCCCTGCAACACATATAAGGTAGTTAGTCATCAAGTTAAGTAAGGGTTCCCATGCTATCAGTACTAGTAAATTGTACTCGCTTTGCACGTCATTTAAATATATATATAAAATCATGGAAAAATACATTTGAATATGTATTTCCTTTTCTAGAATCATACTGGACAAGATCCAACTTGGTTCTTACCTCTCTAGAATCCAGATTGTTCTAGCCTCTTTTTATTAGAGTATCGGATA
This sequence comes from Triticum aestivum, assembly GCF_018294505.1. Taxonomy (NCBI): domain Eukaryota; kingdom Viridiplantae; phylum Streptophyta; class Magnoliopsida; order Poales; family Poaceae; genus Triticum; species Triticum aestivum. The sequence continues at coordinate 258,991,699 of NC_057813.1, read as the reverse complement.
AGCATATGGATAGATACTTCTAGAACACAAGAGATGGTAGAGTTGGGTTTTCAATTAGAAGGCCACGTGCCAGTATCCTATGAGTTAAAAACTATATCCAACGGATGATAATGCTCGGATTTGCCATCTCTTGACCGTTGGATGGGCATATCCAGCGACTAATATTTGAAGCTAGTGGCACACTATATAGTGGTATAGAAAATATGTTGATGAAAAATAAGCACATTAGAGATTCATCAGATTAATTCAAGCCACATGGAAAACCCATTTATCCAAACCAAACATGATTAAGAACTAGGAAATATAGCACTTGTATATGTTTCTCATGTATTAAGTGCAGACAAATTTGATTTAATCCTCACATGGTATACAATAACAGGATGCGGCCACAACAATTGAACACCGCATTGCAGAATTGAACCAAACAGTTAACTAAACACCACAACAAATGAACCAAATGTTAACTGAGCACCACATTGCACAATATAACATACTCCTAATAGAAGATCAGACAGTGAACCAAACCAAGCATGCTTAACAACTTGGGAATATATCAATTGTATTTGTTTCTCATGTATTTAGTACAGCCAAATTCGATTTATTTCTCACATGGTATACAATAACAGAATGCACACACATCAATTGAACATCACATTGCAGAATTGAACCAAACAGTTAGCTAAACACCACAACAAATGAACCAAACGTTAACTGAGCACCAAATTGCACAATATTACATACTACTAATAGAAGACTAGACAGTTAACCAAACCAAGCATGCTTGACAACTTGGAAAATTGCACCCTAAAGAATTGAACATCACATTTACAGAATTGAACCAAACAGTTAACTGAACACCACATTGCATGACATATAAAACATATACACTAGATCAGAAGATTGCATGGTAAAAGTAGATAGCATAATTTGTTAAGGAAAGGCAGTAGCTAGCAAACTGAACACGGGTCCTTGTAGTGAGCTAATAAGACAAGCTACTCATTGTCGGAGATATCGATGACGATTGGCTCCTTGGACATGGAAGAGGGCAAGGCCTCCGCATCATGGGTGCCCTCGTCATAGTCGTGAGTTGCCTGAGACGCTCCAAGCACCAACATGCTGGTTCTCAAGATGAGGTAAGCATGTGCACGCTGAGAAAACACCTCGTAGTCTTTGTCGAAGGCATCGACGGTGGCCTCGAGAAAACGCCATGAACTGTCATTTAAAGCAGCCAACCGCATCGCAGCATCGGCACATGAGGTGTCGACGGTGGCCTCGACGGCGAGGTGCTCCTCCAAGATCTGGGAGTCGGCACGAATGGCAGCCATCGCGACCTCATCCGCCCGTGCAACCGCGATTTGCTTCTCTGCTGCCAAATGCTCCTTGAGATCCTGGCTATAATGCATCCACCATGGCTTAGAGCGGCGCTTATTTGGTGGAGGGTCGGTGATTTGGGTGGAAGGTGTCGCGCTCACACCGGCGGTTGGGGCATGTGGGATGTGATACGTCTCCAATGTATCTATAATTTTTTATTATTCCATGATGTTTTATTATCAATCTTGGATGTTTTATAATCATTATATAGTCATTTTATATCATTTTTTGGTACTAACCTATTGATATAGTGAAAAGTGCCAGTTGTTGTTTCCTGCATGTTTCTTACATCGCAGGAAATCAACATCAGATGGAGTCCAAATGCCACACCAATTTACGATGATTTTTATGGGCCAGAAGGAACACAATGGGCCCTGGTTGCACTTGGGGGGGGGAGTCCCGAGGAGGGGACAACCCACCAAGGCGCACCAGGAGGCCCAGGCGTGCCCAGGTGGGTTGTGCCCACCTCGGGTGCCCCCTGGACCAACTCTTTGCTCTATAAATACCCCAATATTCCAGAAACCCTAGGGGAGTCGACGAAATTTTCATCTAGACGTCGTAGAGTCCAGATCCACGAGATCCAATCTAGACACCATCACGGAGGGGTTCACCACTTCCATTGGTGCCTCTCCGATGATGCGTGAGTAGTTCTTTGTAGACCTTCGGGTTCGTAGTTAGTAGCTAGATAGCTTCCTCTCTCTCTCTCTTGATTATCAATACAATGATCTCTTGGAGATCCATATGATGTAAGTCTTTTGGCGGTGTGTTTGTTGGGATCTGATGAACTTCGAGTTTATGATCAGTTATATCTTTTTATATCCACGAAAGTTATTTGATCTTTGATCTCTTATATGTGTGATCTATTATAGCCTCGTATTTCTACTCTGATATTTGGGTTTTGTTTGGCCAACTTGATCTATTTATCTTGCAATGGGAAGAGGTGCCCAGTAGTGGATTCGATCTTACGGTGCTTGATCCCAGTGACAGAAAGGGAACCGACACGTATGTATCATTGCTACTAAGGATAAAAAGACGGGATCCATATCTACCGCAATATATAAACGGATCGTGTCTAAATCATGTCATCATTCTTATTGCATTACTTCGTTTTTGCATGAACTTAATACACTAGATGCATGCTGGATAGCGGTCGATGTGTGCAGCAATAGTAGTAGATGCAGGCAGGAGTCGATCTACTAATCTTGGACGTGATGCCTATGTAATGATCATTGCCTGGATATCGTCTTGATTATTTGAAGTTCTATCAATTGCCCAACAGTAATTTGTTCACCCACCGTTTGCTATTTTTCTCGAGAGAAGCCACCAGTGAAACCTACGGCCCCGGGTCTTCTTTCTCATATATTTGCCTTGCGATCTACTTTTTCCTCGCGTTTATTATCAGATCTATTAAACCAAAAAATACAAAAATACCTTACTGCAATTTATTTGTTCCGTGATCTATTTATCCCATCTACAAATTTACCTCACGTCCTTTGCCTATCTTGAGGCGCCGTACCCCGAAAGGGATTGACAACCCCTTTAACACGTAGGGTTGCGAGGTGTTGTTCTTTGTGTGCAGGGGATGATTACATTGTGTTGCTTGGTTCTCCTACTGGTTCGATAACCTTGGTTTCATATCTGAGGCAAATACCTACCACCGCTGTGCTGCATCATCCCTTCCTCTTTGGGGAAATACCGACGTAGCTTCAAGCGACATCAAAAGGAATTTTTGGTGTCGTTGCTGGGGAGGATCTTCAACATAACCAGGTTCGTAATCACAAATCTCATCTCCTTGCAATTTATATTATTTGCCATTTGCCTCTCGTTATCCTCTCCCCCACTTCACAAAAATTTGGCATTTTATTCGCCCTCTTTTTTGTTCGTAATTTTCTCGTTAGATCTCTTCTTTGCTTGTGTGTAATGTTTATTCTATTTGCTTGCGTCTTTGCTTGCTAGATATCTCTTGATATGGATCCTCATCCACTTGCTAGTCTTTTTAAGAGATCCAATTATCATGAACAAATTGCTAGTGATTTGAGTACACTAGATTATCTTTATGAAGTTTTGCTTGAGATTCGTGAATCTGAAAATTGTGATGAAGAAATTTATGAAGTGATTCATGATAGCTCTTTGAATGAAAAGCATGATTGTAATGATTTTACTATAAATTCTATTAATGTCAATTGTGCTAATAATATGCAAAAGCCCAAGCTTGGGGATGCTAATTTTGCTATGTCCACTACTTATTGCAATGATCAAGATTGGGGTGCTTCTTCTTATGATCTTGAAAATTTATTTAAGCCCCGTGATGAATATGAGATTGATAATAGTGTTTGCAATAATGTTGAAAATGGGTTTGGAATAGTGTCAACTTTATATCCCACTACTTTGGAGAATGTTCAATCTTATGAATTTTTTGATAAAAGTGGGTTTGGAGAGGTCATGACTTTAGTTAATGTTAATCTCACTATTTTGGAAGAGTGTCAACTTTGCATGCATGTGGATCATGTAGAAAATATGTTATGTGATAGCTATATTGTTTAATTTTAATATGATCCCACATATAATTATTATGAGAGAGGGAAATATGGTTGTGGAAATTTTCATGTTACTAAATTACCTCTTGTCATGTTGAGATTGCTATTGTCTCTTTCTCCTTCCTTGCATATGCTAGATGTTTCTTATCTTGATAATTTGTTTGCTTATAAAATTCCTATGCATAGGAAGTATGTTAGACTTAAAAGTGTTTGCACATGTTTTATGATGCTCTCTTTGCGTTTCAATTATTATCTTTCATGTGAGCATCGATAAAATTATGCCTAGCTAGGGGCATAAAACGATAACGCTTGTTGGGAGGCAACCCAATGAATAAAACCTTTTGCTTTATGTTATTGAGTGTTAGAACAATTATTCTACTGTTATGATTGTGTTTTTTGTGTTTTAATTAGTGTTTGTACCAAGTAAATCCTTTAGGATCTTTTGGGGTGATAGTTGTTTGATCTTGCTGAAAAAGACAGAAACTTTGTGCTCACGAAAATAATTATAATAAATCACATAAAAGAGCTTTTGCCCTGATTCTTTTTGAAGAATATTAATATACAAATTATGCTGGTCTTCCTAATTTTTTAGAATTTTTGGAGTTACATAAGTATTCCAAAGTTCCAGATTACTACAGACTGTTCTGTTTTGACAGATTCTGTTTTCTTTGTGTTGTGTGCTTATTTTGATGGCTCTATGGTTTTCTTTGATGGGTTTTTGCCACAGAAAAGTTGGAATACAGTAGATATAATACAAAAACAAAATAAGAACTGGTTTGACACAACACATATAGTAGTGATTTGCTTTCTTTTACTAACGGATCTCACAAGGGTTTTGTTGAGTTTTGTGTGATTGAAGTTTTCAAGTTTTGGGTTATCTTACGATGTATGAAAGAAGGATAGAAGAGCCTAAGCTTTGGGATGCCCCGGAATCCCAAGCTATTATCCAAGAATGAGAAACCAACTAAGCTTGGGGATGCCCCCGAGTGGCATCCCCTCTTTCTTCTAACAACCATCGGTATTTGTCACATGATATGTGTTTTGCTTGGAGCGTTTTGTATGATATGTATCTTTGCTTGTTTTATTTTGTGTTTTAAGTCATCAAACCTTGCTGGAAACACCTATTTGAGAGAGCCAAAATTATTCCATGACTTGTTAGAATTGCTCTCTATGCTTTACTTAAATTTTTATGAGCAATGGACTTGCTCTAGTACTTCACTTATATCCTTTTGAGCACGGTGTGCTTAGTATTTCTGAAGAAATTCTCTCTTGCTTCACTTAGATTTATTTGAGAGTTAGTAAAATTTTGAATAAATCCTCTCTTGCTTCACTTAAATTATTTTGAGAGAAAAAAAATATGTTATGCTCATGATCTTCACTTATATTTGTTTGAGCTTATGAAAAGCAACACATGAAAATTAGTCCCAAAGTGATAGATATCCAAGAAGGATAAATAATTAAAAAAATATGTCATGAAGATCATTGGACAAAATAAACTTGATTCTTAGTAATAGTTTTGAGATATGATGATGTGATATGTGAGTTATGTTGACGAGTAATTGTGCTCAAGTAAGAATATTGGTTTAAGGTTTGTGATTCCCTATGCATGCATGAAAGTCAATAATCATGCAATGAAAATTATATCCTACTTGTGGTGCATTATTCGGTGTTAATTATGCTTAATGCTTGCTTATGAGATTATCCGTTTCCTGGTTGGTCGCTTCTCAATCTTTTTGCTAGCCTTCATTTTGCACCAAGTATGACCTCTACTTGTGCATCCAAAATCCTTTAAACCAGTTTTGCCACATGAGTCCACTATATCTACCTATATGCGGTATTCTTTTGCCGTTCTAAGCAAATTTGCATGTGCCATCTCTAATTTTCAAAATGAACTTCTCTTTTGTGTGTTTGTTTCGCTCGCGAAACGATAACGGCTAGCTAATATTTTCCATGCTAGATGTGTTATTCTCACGATGAGTGTTTATTCACTTGTAATTGCATGAGAGTAAGGCAAAGGTTTTAGGTATGCCCAGTCCCGAATGCAAAAATGGATTTACTTTATGTTGTCAAATAATAAATTCCTTGGAAAGTGTTGGTATGGAGGGCACCCGTGGATACGGCTAGCCATGGAAAGTGAAAGTTATGGTGGAAAAAGGAATAAACTTTATTTTCTGTTTGGGAACCGCCTATGATATATCTAGCATGGAAAGTGTTAGGATGCTCCAAGTCATTTTCGTTGGTGGGATGGATACACCTCCCAAAATGTTTTTATCTCTATATTTTTTTTGCTTTCAGCTCTAGCACCTCTACAAATCACTACTTCCCTCCGTGAAGGGCCTTTCTTTTACTTTATGCAATTCTTATTTTTGAAATTGAGTCTCCATCCTCTCTTATAAAAGAACCAACTAGGGGACAATAGGATCATACTTACACTACAAAAAAATACACTTTCGTGATGATACGTGTTTGTCACAGTAGGTCTCGTTTTCTGTCATGCATGTACATCCATGACGATTTTATGACAGAATCAAGATAGTCATACCTGTGCTGTCATAGAAGTGGTCCATGACATTACCAAAATTATCATCACGGAAGTGTCCACTTCCATGACGATAAATCGCGCGACGCAGAAGTGCTTTCATCAAGGGTGACCAACACGTGGCATCCATCTTAACGGAACGCCGTTAAGCTATCAAGTCGGGGTTTGCATCCGATAACTCGTTAACAGCCCCGACCAATGGGGATTTTCCACGTGTAAAATCATCATTAGCTGGAGGAAACATGTGTCGGCTCATCGTTGGGACAAATGTCACCCACTCATTGGACAGAAGGCGCCTATGATACGTCGACACATGGCACGACCCAACAGAGGCCCATTCCTGTGAAAAGCTCGGCCCATTTGACTTGGTCAAAAGGTGGCGGGCCAGCCAATGGAAAGCCTGATAACGGCCTATTCGCATATAGCCCATTTACAACCAGCTAACCCAAGGCCCGTTACGCCCTATCCGAATTAGGCCCAGTAGCGTCATCTGGTCCATCCAATATGATTCCAGCCTGTTTTCACTTCTGGCCCATGTATGGCCCATGACGTCTTTCGGCCCATATGAGGCCCTATGTAACTCTTGGCCTATTAACGACCCATGGTGAAACTGGCCTGTAATGAACAATGTATCACTTTACACCCATTAACGGCCCATGGTGAAACTGGCCCGTAATGAACAGTGTATCACTTTATACCCATTAACGGCCCATTATTTCGTTGGGCCATTTCCAGCCCATGCTATCTTTCGGCCTTCTCAGAGCCCATTTATTCTTGGGCTCATTTCCAGCATTCATTTACTTACGGCCCGTTACTATCATTTTCTGCTTGTGGGCCAAATTCAGCCCATGGTTACAGTCAGCCCGTTTGTGGTATGTTAATACGTTGGGCCGTTTTCATAGCGTCATCAAATACGGCCTATTAACGATGGCCCGTTATGGTCGGCCCATGAACGGACGATTCCAACTCTAGCCCGTTTACGGGCATAATGCGGTCTGTTTGGCCCATGTTTGGCCAATCGATCATATGACCCGTATAAGGCCCATTGATGATACGGCCCGTAGAAGGCCCATTGTTTCTACGACCCATAGAAGGCCCACTGTTTCTACGGCCCGTAGGAGGCCCAGTGTCACTACAGTAAATATTATCCCATGGTTATTGTGGCCTAGTTTTAAAAACTAGGATATTGCAGCCACTAGCAAACCACGGAAAAAGAACTGCACTGACTACAAGCAAACAAATAAACAAGACAAGAAGGAAATAAATAAGCAAGCAACTTATGCTAGGCTATCACGGATATTACACATATTACATCCACTAGGCATCAAAGTTCTCCACCAGTGCAAATATAGGGAACAAAGCAGCATATAAACGCCACAGCAAAACAAGTCCAGAACTGAAACCACTTCAGAAGAGTTCAAGAAACAATATCCTGGGTACCCATAATGCTGGCAAGATGCTTAGCAAGCTTATTAACTTTCTCTTGTTTGGTGCTTAAATCCTCTAGCGCTTGCTGTTGCATAAGAAAGTACGCATCTGAATTCTGCAGGGACTTCCTCAGTCCTTCGACTTCTTGCCACAACACAACTGGCTGATGCCTTTCAGCTTGTAGCTGAGACTAAAGAAGTCGAAGTGATTCAAGCAGCGAGTTCGAAGAGCTTGTGCCAGCGGTACTGGCCACTAACTCGAACACTACATCAACGCGGGACTATGGGGTTTTCTCACTGTCTATAAGATCGTTTTTATCACCTTTCTTGGAGACCAACAGGGTTGTCTTACTATCTTGAACCTTATCTGCATTACTTTCTCTACCATTGCATAGTGGGGTGCTCTTCTCCAATATTCTGTTTGCATACTACAAGAGAAACAAGCAGACACATCACAAGTTTAGCTTGTAGTATACGAAACTCATTTTGGTAAACTGGTTTAGTAGTAAGGTGGAAAGGATAACAACATGAAACAAACATATATCTATGTACTATGGTCACTGTATTGTCCATAGCATTCTAGTTTATGTTCCCTAATCAAGATAGAGGCACAGTTCAACTCATATATTTTTAAGACACAGCAGCATAGACAGAATAAAAGTGTGAGAAACTACACAGCATTGGCAGCACATGTAATGTGCATCACATGAGAACATAACTGTTTATACAACTTAAACTGAAATCAACATAGAGCAAGAAGTTAGAATAGCAATCCGGTTAAAGAAATAGGTTTAAAACATACATGTTACGCCATTGGAGTTTCAATTGGATCCTTCAAATTCGAAAGTAGTTGGTATGAGTAAATACAGTGATGCAACAAAGGAGTATGGACCATAGCTACGGAATCTGACCTGAGAACAGTTGCTCTTCTGCTTTAAACGTGGAGTTTGGGTTAGCTATGGTGGTCTTCGTGCTTTGGGCACTACAGTAGCTTTACAAACAGCTCGTGTGGGGGTACTCTGTGGTGGACATGGTGCTTTTTCAACTTGAAGTGGGTTACTATCCGCCGGGGTTGCGGTTAGATGGGTTGTAGCTGGTTCTCTGCCCAACGATGTAAGTGTGCAATCTGGAAGAGTCTCAATTATGTGTGGTGGGGCTAGTTTGTGGGCCAATACAACCATGGTTATATCTGCATCGACGGGTAGCACTGTCTTTTGTGAAGAACGAGTTTTTGCTCCCTTAGATACTGCCATCACCCCTTCTAATTCAAATGGCTGATAAACAAGAAAATAAATTGAACATATAGACATTGTATGATAGACAGATGTGGTAATTCACATATATGTTGTCTAACCAAACAGGACAGCATGACACAATTTCACATATATGATGCCTAACTAAACATGATAGCATGACACAATTTCAGATATATGATGGATAACTTAACAGGATATAATGGCATAATTCAACATATGATGAGTACCTAAACAGGATGACATGAAAAAACTATATGATGTCTTTCTAGAATAGGTTGGGATGAAATAACGATTCCCCAGCCTCTGCATCAGAACGATGCATACGGCCACATATATTTTAACTTGTGGTGGGTAAATGTTAGAGGTTGCAGCAAATATATTGTACACTACGGGTCTTTCAGCCAAGTTTAGAGGCAAGCATGTGGGGCCAGTGCTATGATGTGTCGCGTCAACTCGTACAACGAGGAGAAGCTTGATTTTACTACTACACGCCTTCTCCCTCGCCCATGCGCGCGGTTCCTTGCAAATGAGGACAGGCTTTTGCTTAGTAGTACTTCTACAACAAGCTATTCGTCCCGCTCACGGTGGACGGACATGCAGCAGTGGATTCGACATTGTAGAAGCAGTAGTAGTAACATCATTGTTCGTCTTCTCGAAGAGGCAAAGAGCCAAGCACAAACCAAACATTGCAGTTGCGAACATTGGAGCACGCATATAGCCAGGCTCTTGCATGAGACAAAATTGCTATGTGAGCCCACTATTGTACTAGTACGTACAACTACTTGCTAGTATAGCCCTGTAAACCAGAAAGGAGTATTTGCCCTTCTAGAGATTTCAACAAGTGACTAGACTACACCGAGACGGAATACATATGGAGCAAAATGAGTGAATCTGCACCATAAATAAATACGTAGCAGTTCTATCATTTTCCTCTCTGAGGTGCACAATATTGAGTATACTGACTAGTCTCTTTTTGACACGCATTTACGTTTTTTTGACACAGTATAGACGCAAGCGCTCATAGACACGCGCATACACTCACCCCTATGAACGCACATACGCACGGCACTATCATCTTGAAATTTATGAAGTCACCATAGGCACCTTGTCGTCGACGGGTCCATAGGTGCTTGAATGCCAAGGAGGGAGAGGGTTAGCGGTTCCCGAGACGTTGAACGGTCAATGATGCATCCTCAATTACATGCAGAGGGAATTAATTGGAGAAGCAGAATAGAGCCAGAACGATGTGAACGCAACAGAGTTTGGACTCTCATATAATAAAGGCGCCCCATCACTCCAATCCATCTACTCCCAAGTCTCTGCCAACACTGCTCAATCCAATCCAAGACCAAGTGACCAGAAGCCACAAGCACCTATGGAGGCGATGGACGCGAGCGGCATTCGGCTGTGCCAAATCATCCAAGGCGCCGGCCTGCGGCCCTGCACCGCGCAGTGTTTCCAGACGGTGCTAGTGACCGCCGGCATCATAGCTCTCCCCGACGCCGGCTTTGCCTCTCGCATGGACGACATGATGGTCAACTCCATCCGCAAGTTCACCGCCGTCAAGAAGCGCGTGGACGACCTTGCCGTATTGCTCCAGCCCGTGCGCCCAGGCTCCTCATTGCCTGCAACCCTCATCGGCCTCCATGGCGATGAACTCTTTCAAGCCCTGGTGGCCCTGCAGGTGCCGGAGGTCGCGACGAAGAATGTGCACCTCGAGGCTGCGCTCGCCGCGCAGCGCCTCGCCATGCAAGAAACCGTCGACCTGCACATCCACGTCTACGAGGAAATCGTCTACATAGGCCACTACAAGGCAAGCGAGGACAGAAAGACGTTGGCCTTCTTCCAGCGGCTGGAATCTTTGGACGCCATTTTTCAGAAGCACGTCGACCTGGTCACGAAAGCCGCTTCTACTTAGGCGCCGTTCAGTGGGCCGACGCCCTGAGTCGAGGAGGTGGACGTCGTCGATGGATGCATCTCTTCTTCTCGCCTCCTGTAACCAGCACTGCATCGCCTCGTGGCCTTAATGTTTTATTAGCATAGTACTCCCTCCGTTCCCAAATATAAGTCTTTCTAAAGATTCCAGCAAGTGACTACTACATACGGAGCAAAATGAGTGAATCTACACTCTAAACTATGTCTACATACATCTGTATGTTGTATTCCATTTGAAATAGTATCTAAAAAGGCTTATATTTAGGAACGGAGGGAGTATATGGGAATTTTTATTCTAGTCGTAACGTTTTCGCTGTGAGATGGGGCCGCAGTTGAGCAAACCCACCCCGCCCACCGGGCGTCGGCCGAGTTTAGAATTAGAAGAGAGAAACGAGGGAGGAGAGCTAGCTGTAGCACGGACGCTGTTGTCAGATGGGACTCGTGTTTATAGAATAGGAGTACTGAGCACTTGTGCCTCTTTTTTTTAGGGAAAAATTAGTCGTATGTCTAGTACCACTAGTTGGGTGCGTGCGACCTATAGCTGTCATCACTTTAGGTCTCCTTTTTGAACCGCATCTACGCTTCACAGTACATATTTTTTCACGCATTTATCCTCCTATATGTACTCCTAGGCTATTTCCACGTGCTCCCATTCGCCGACATGTGGGACATAGAGCATCTAGGTCGTAGTGCATGCACGACTCAGAGCATATGTCGGGGTACTTTACATTTCAGACCTCACGAACTACATACAAACCCCCCACAGAAGAATAAATAAAAGAATGAATTACTACATGAAACCGGATTATTTTCGTAGAAACCGGAGCACATTCATTAAATTTTGGACATAACACATTTATAAAAAATGACCGGACCTAAACCAGTCTAAGGGCCTCTTTGATTTTTCCCGCAAACAAAGGGCCTCTTTGATTCGCAGGATACTGAAAACACAGGAATAGGGAAAGTATGATGGCGATGAACCGAGACGATGAGAACTCTAACTCAGTTAGAGGTTAGAGTTAGATTCTAACCCTGAAATAACTCTAAACCAAAGAGGTGTATGGATGGCAGGGTTAGATTGACAATAAATGCTCTTTCTCAATCATTTGACTACTTTGGACCCTATTTCCTGCCGAATTTGGTGTGGCCGGCTCTTCTGTGGCCTCCTCCCACTCACAATTGACATAAACGAACCATCTATACAAATCAAGCATGCAAAACATGATAATTTTTACTTTGTCCATACAAATGAGATATCCCACTTAAACATACAAGTCGTCAATCAAGCTTCACAAAATAAAAAAACACTTCATGAAACAAAGCCTGAGCTAACTCATCACGAAAGTCATTCACGTAGGGAGGGAGCCCGGAGCCCCTCACGCACCGAGGGAGGAGCTCGCCATCGTCACTCTGGAGGAAGGCTCTGTAGAGCCCAAGCCCCGGGAACCCCACCGACGCTGGTCCTTGCGAGTTGAGGTCGACACCGACATGGGTAGCAGGGCCGCTTGCCGCCGATTGGGAATTTAATCTTTGGGCCTCTAGAAATAATGCAAGCCTATAACTAAAATACCTAGAAAGGTGAACTGAATCTTTGGGCCTCTAGAAATAATGCAAGCCTGAAACTCAAATACCTAGAAAGGTGAACTAAATCTTTGGTCCTCTAGAAATAATGCAAGCCTGAAATTGAAATACCTAGAAAGGTGAACTGAATCTTTTGGCCTCTAGAAAGATTTATTACCTCCTCAAGCAACATCAAACAATTCCATGCGTGCACCACAAATCTATACCAAGTTTGATCAGGATCTACTTTCCAAATCAGAATTAGCGCTAGAGCAAGCAAGATCAATGATATGGCCGTGAGAGAGAGAAGGAACGAATAAACTCACCCCTCTCGCGACCTTCCTGGTAGATGCGCCGCCGCCGCACATGACAGAGGGATAAAAACGACTAGTGAAGGGGGAGCGGGGCGGCCTTCGAAGGTCGGAGGGAGAGGGCGGCCGGAGTAGGGCGGCGGAGGCCGGAAGGAGAGGGCGGCCGGAGGAGAGAGAGGGCGAGCGGCGCTTGGGCAGGCAGCCCTATGGGGAACAGGGAGGAGTCATGCGAGAGGGGGGGAGTGATCTGGTGCGGGCTGGTGGACAAGTCAACAGAGTATGTCCAGGATTAGATTTCCTGCCATCACATAGTAAAAGGTCTCCAGGATTAGATTTGCTGCCCTCACATAGTAAAAGGTCTCAGGATTAGATTTGCTACCCTCACATAGTAAAAGGTCTCCAGGATTAGATTTGCTGCCCTGACATAGTAAAAGGTCTCCAAGATTAGATTTGCTGTCCTCACGTAGTAAAAGGTCTCCAGGATTAGATTTGCTTCCCTCACATAGTACAAGGTCTCCAGGATTAGGTTTGCTGCCCTCACATAGCATGAACAAACTCGGCATCACCACTTTATGCCTCCTTGTAGGTATATTGTGCTGACGCGTCCACTGTCGCATGTCCTTATACCAACCTTTTGCTGTTGTTAATGTAAGGGCGCATGTAAAATGAAGCAATCACACTGTTACCTTAGGGACATGTCTAACCAGTGTTATTGTTAATCTAATGCCTCTAGTGATAAGATGCAATTAAACTGTGTTACAAATGGCACTCGTGTTGTTTTCCCCAGTATGATAAGTAAGTTGCTCCTTTATGCTGCTGAGTGTCCTGGTGTCCCCATGGTCCCATGCCCTTAAACCAACTCTTTAGCTGCTGTTGATTTACATTGTCTGGTAAACAAGCAATGCCACCATTAAAGTAATCCCATATTTGAGGAATCTCATTGTTGATCGTAATGCTTCTAGTATCATGAAGCATTGCTGACGTTTTAAAATTTCTACTGTCCTTGTGTGATTGCCATGAACATAATTAAGATGCTTCTTTTCATTTTGTATATGTTTCGTATATTCTTATTGACCAGCAACTGTTTACTTTCTATCTTTTTGTGCAGATAGGGCTATCCATTTCACCTTGTTGCTATTGTGAGCTTTTGGTGAACTGCACAAAACACTTTTTTTTGGAATGAGTGTCTTGTGCAGTTCAACTAAAATGTCACGTGGGCAACATCTCTCAATTTTGGTGGAACTGCACAAAATGGTGATTGGAGTTTCCAAATCTCCGTCAAGTTCTGCTGGTAATCTCGTGCAACATTTTATTAGCCTTTGCAAGATGGAGCTGTCACTGTCACCACAATGGCACTTTATTTTAGTGGAACTGCACAAAAGGATAAGAAAATTATAGTTGCACCTTACATGAGCCGGACAACCAACCTTAATGTTCCTCAATTTTAGTGCAACTACTAAAGAAGAACCTGCCAGCTGACGAGAGCAAGTACTTCTTGCTAGCTGAATGATGCAATCTTTGCTTCATTTCAGGTGAACTGCAGAAAAAGGCGCATGAATTGAATCATGGAACTCCAGGCAGACCTCATCCTACTGGAGCTGCAGGTTGAGTTCAAGGAGGCCATTATTAAAGCAAAATCATGCTCTCCTGTCTCCTTGTTTGTGCTGTGCAAACAGGAATACTCAACTACAAATGTTTTGACGGTCAAGAGCATTCGCCAAGTTCTTCGATTGTATGACATGGCTAGCCAAGATGGATTTAATCCCGATATTCACTTTATCAAAAGGCTCTAATGGGTTGGTTCTGAATCTTGCAAGCTGGGAATCAATGAGATGTGTAGGCATCTTTGTTGTACTTATTATATGAATCTTATTTGTTGGTTCTGAATCTTGCAAGCTGGGAATCAATGAGATGTGTAGGCATCTTTGTTGTACTTATTATTTGGATCTTATTTGTTGGTTCTGAATCTTGCAAGCTGGGAATCAATGAGATGTGTAGGCATCTTTGTTGTACTTATTATTTGGATCTTATTTGTTGGTTCTGAATCTTACAAGCTGGGAAACACAGCATGATGATGCAGAGGACAACAACCATAACAAACAGTTCAAACTTGGTAGTATTATCTTTGTGAAAGTGCGACAAATGTGCTGATCTTGTGCGTCCTGAGAATAATAATTCTAATTGTTGTGCATGTTGATCCTGTGGCACTGATAGAATGAGCCAATGCATTGCTTGTTTTAAGTATAAATTTCTATTAAAGCTAATTAAATTTAAGTAAAGTGACCACTAACTCCTGTTATTACAGTACCAATACAGACCAGCTCGTGAACCGACGTGTGGCCGGATTAGGCTTCTTAATGGAGGCATTTGAATGCGCCGAGGGTGCATCTTCTGCCGGGCGTGCAGTGGACGAGGGTGGGGTAGTAACTGTTGTCTCCTATACACACTCAGCTTACTGTTGAATCCAGTTCCCCAAGAGCTAAAAACGAACTGCTGCCACCGCCTACACACTCGTTCACTCGAAGAGACTCCAATGGCGATCCGAGGGGTGAGCCTACTGGATATGGACTTCAGCAAGGAGTTCCACTTTGAGTTCACTGTTCAGTCATATGGTTGCACCAAGTTGAATGTGATGTACACCAACGATATGGACTCGGTGAAGCTCTGCCTCGCCTCAGTCCTATGGCTGCACCAGGTTCTGGAGCATTCCCCCGTTTCATCGGCAGCGCCGACTGCACCTTCGCTACAGTGGAGAGAAGGAAGAACGCGACGATTCGGCCATCTGGTGCAACAAGCTTGTCGACATCCAGAAGCAATACAAGATCATCAGCAACGGGCAGGAGAAGGACTCCGTGGTTGACCTCGCTGAGACCATCATCGACCCCTGATACACCAACATGAAAGAAGACAACGATACCAAGGACCTGAACACGTGGGAGGTACCTCTGAATCTAGCCTACATAACCTACGCGGCCAAGGACGCATACACATGCTACGACATGTACAGGAAGATCTTGGACATGAGGGCGTGTCTGCTTCCCGTAACCAACGAGTACACGGACAGCCGCAGCGTCATGATCAAGCTTGCCAGGAAGGTCTAGATGTTGTACTTTATCTGTTTATAAGCACCTTTATCATCTGAGTGTTTCATGCATTAGCCTATGTGTCGTAATTATGTGTTTTGTTCGAAATATTTCTTTTAAGAACCCATTAACCTGATTGCTTTTTTTAGTGGCTATTTGCTTATGTATGTAACTAGTTCACTTGTCCGTTAAAAAAAACTAGTTCACTCGGCTGCCGTGCTTTGAATCTCCTTCCTCAAAACATATTCCCCTCCTTAGGTGGACCCAGCAGGTCTCTGAATTTTCTCCCACTTTCTTTTTCGATGTAAACTAAGTTTTCTCCTAGTACTTTTCCCCAGAACCAACTCAACTGTCCCACGTCTAGCCTAAAAAATAATAATACCCCATGTACTATTAACTCATCAAATTTAAATGATATTTTATTTCGTAAGTTGAAAGTTCTTACAAAATAATAATAATAATTGTTTATATATAACTTGGCAAGTTAACTCCTAGTGATTGCGCACATTAGCTTGCAAAGATTTTACTGACCAATGCAGTAATAGACGTGCAATCATGTGTTTATGTTTTTATAACATTTCTCCATCTAGACCAACATGATATTTTCACCCAGCCCAGCAAGTCCGCGAATTTCGAGAAAAATGCAAATGGGGTTTAAACGGGCTGCATAGATGCTACATCATTGTTTCACCCAGCCCACCAAATGGACTAAAAAACGAATGGACTGGCTGACATGTGGGCCAGTAGGTCGAAGCCTAAGAAGGCGTTGGATTTACATCCAATGGCCGGCATTTTCTTCAATCTCTCGTCTTCTTCCCCCAGCGCTGCCGGAACCGCCTGCTCCAGCCTTCGGTGTCCAGCGGCATTGTTTTGCGCTCCTCAGCGAAACGCTACCCCGCCGACGGCCAGGCCACCCCTCCACTCCGCACCTCCTGTTATTCTCTGCCGAGTGTAGGCCCATCCCGCACCCGAACCAGTCAAGTTTCCCACTCCTCTCCGTCTGCGACTCCACTGCCGCGTCTTCCCCATCTCTAGGTGGTTCCAGTCTGGGGCCTCGCCGTCGTCCATCGCCTCGGTGCGCTCGGCGCAGCGTGGTCAACATACGAGAGTCATCGGAAGAGGACTGTACGTGGAGAGCCTGACGACTAGGACCCACGAGGTCCATGGTTGCACACAAGGAAAGTTCGTCCTTATTACGCACTATACGTGGGAAGGGCTTCTGTATTTCGCGAAAAAAATGTTCCCCCTGCTGACAGGTCGGAGCCACCAACTATATATTCGCACACAAGGACGTGCCTCCTTATTACACACAAACAAATGAATACCCCCCTGCTAGCTAGGACCCACCATAGTGGGTGGCTGACTTGTGGGCCTACTAAGTTGACGAGGACGGAGGGCTTTGTCAACTTAGTCAATATGAACAATTCTAGCTCCAGTGACCGTACGATGTCCATCCAATGGCCATAGTGCTTCTTCAACCTCTGGTCTTCTTGCTCCAGCCGCCCAAAGCAACGTCGGGCGTGCCACGTGCTCATGCCTCTCATGGCCGGCTGTGATGCCGCGGAGGCCTCACCGCCCCTACTACTCCCACCGCTGGCCCAGGGCATCCCTCTACTCACCTACACACCCTATTATTCTGCAGCGACGGCGGCCTCACACCGCAGCCGAACCAGTGAACCCTCGTACTCCTCTCCGCGTGGGCATCCACTGCCGCGTCTTCCCCGGCTCTGCAGCATCCCCTTCCTAGGCCTTGCCGTCGTCCACCGCCTTGGTGCTCTCGGCGCGGCGTGGTCAATGTGGTCAACGACCGACTTCCATCGGAAGAGTACTGTACATGGAGAGGCTGGCAGCTGGGTCCATGGCCACAACCCAGTTTTTTTGTGATTTGCCAAGTAAGTCGCTTTGTCAGGCCTGTTGGGCTGCAAATCTTTCAAGACGAGGAGAGCTTCATTCGGCTGGCCGAGAAATGACCTATCAGTAATGAGAAATGGGCTGTACATTTTTAAAACACATCAAACCGGCAATTAGTTTCAAATATCTTTTTTTCATTTCGAGATTTTAAATTGCATTAATTTTTATGCATGGACAATTTGTTGGATTTTATATTGATATATATTTATTTTTAAAATCATTTTGAATGTGACTCAAAATTTCGGGATTAAAAACAGTTCGAACCGCACCGAGATATGCAAAATTTCATATAATTTTTTAACCGTGGCCACAATATGGGTTGTAATGCTATCAAAAAGAATATGGGCTCCAAAGAAAACCTTAAGAATTAGCAAATGGGCTGTAAATTATTAGAAATAATGGCAGATGGGCTGTATGCTGTTTTCCGCAGATTTGAGGCTTTCCTAAAAAAAGGTTGACGCACAAGCAGTGACTGTTGGATTTCCATCCAACGACCGTCGTGCTTCTTCAATCTCTGCTCTTCCTGCTCCAGCCACTCAAACAAGCGCCGGCGGGACTGCCTGCTCCCTCCTCCCCGCGGCCGGCTATGCTGCTGCACAGGCCTCACCGCCCCACCGTACTCCCATCGCTAGCCTAGCCATCCCTCTACTCACCCACACCTGCTGTTATTCTTCGGCAACGGCAGACGAACCAGTAAACCCTCGTACGTCGTACTCCCCTCTGCGTGGGAAACAACTGCCGAGTCTTCCCTGCCTCCGTGTCGTTCCCTTCCTAGGCCTCACCGTCGTCCACCGCCCTGGTGCTCTCGGCGCGGCCTGGTCAATGTGGTCAACGACCGACATGCATCTGAAGTGGAATGTATGTGGAGAGGCTGACAGCTGGGTCCACGGCCGCACGCAAGGAAATGCCTCCTTATTACGCGCAAAATAATGATTCCTCCACCTGACATCTGGGACCCACCGAAAGGGCCTCTGTATTTTCTGAAAAGAATGTTACCGCCGCTGACAGCTTGGACCCACCAGTTATATCTTTGCATGCAAGGAAGTGCCTTCTTATTATGCACAAAAAAATGAATACTCCCCCTGCTAGCTAGGACCCAGTATAGTGGCAGGCTGACTTGTGGGCCTACTAAGTTGACAGGGACGGAGGGCTTTGTCAACTTAGTCAATACTCTAGTGATCGTACGATGTCCATCCAACGGCCGTAGTGCTTCTTCAACCTCTGGTCTTCGTTCTCCAGCCGCCCAAAGCAGCGCCGGTCGTGCCGCATGCTCCTGCCTCCCGTGGCCGGCTATGATACCGCGGGGGCCTCACCGCCCCCTACTACTTCCACCGCTAGCCAGGCCATCCCTCTACTCACCCACACCCCCTGTTATTTTGTGGCAACGATAGCCTCACACCGCAGTCAAACCAGTGAACCCTCGTACTCCTCTTCGCGTGGGCCTCCACTGCTGCGTCTTCCCCAGCTCCACGTTGTCCCCTTCTGAAAGGATCGATATAGTTGACTAGAGGAGGGGGGTGAATAGGCAACTAACAATTTTTAAGCTTTTCTTTACCAATTTCAACTTTGCAACAAAATAGGTTGTCTAGATATGCAACTATGTGAGCAACCTATCTGATGCAGTAACAACTAGCACATAAGCAAGCAAGGGATACAACACAAGTAGGCTTGCAAAATTAAAGGCACGAAATAACCAAGAGTGGAGCCGGTGGAGACGAGGATGTGTTACCGAAGTTCCTTCCTTTTAAGGGGAAGTACGTCTCTGGTAGAGCGGTGTGGAGGCACAATGCTCCCCAAGAAGCCACTAGGGCCACCGTATTCTCCTCACGCCCTCACACAATGCGAGATGCCGTGAATCCACTATTGGTGCCCTTGAAGGCGGCGAACGAACCTTTACAAACAAGGTTGGGGCAATCTCCACAACTTAATTGGAGGCTCCCAACGACACCACGAAGCTTCACCACAATGGACTATGGCTCCGAGGTGACCTCAACCGTCTAGGGTGCTCAAACACCCAAGAGTAACAAGATCCGCTAGGGATTAGTGGGAGAATCAAATTTCTCTTGGTGGAAGTGTAGATCGGGGCCTTCTCAACCAATCCCGAGCAAATCAACAAGTTTGATTGGCTAGGGAGAGAGATTGGGCGAAAATGGAGCTTGGAGCAACAATGGAGCTTTTGGGGGAAGAGGTAGGTCAACTTTGGGAAAGAAGACACCTCTATATAGTGGGGGAAACAATCCAACCGTTACCCCCCAAACAGCCACGCATAGAGCGGTACTACCGCTTGGGCAGGGCGGTACTATCGCTGACAAGCGGTACTACCGTTCCCTCCCAGCGGTACTGCCGCGCTGACGAGGGTTGCAGGGTCCTGGGCCCAGAGTGGTACTACCACGGAAGTACGGGCGGTACTACCGCCACTACTGCCGCACCTAGTACCGTAAAACCCGACACAAAAAACAGCGGTCTCGAGTCGAGGCGGTAGTAGCCCTGAACCACTGCGGTACTACGGCCGAAGACCGCAAGCGGTACTACCACTCGGGGAGCGGTACTACTACTCGGGGAGCGGTACTACCGCTTGACGTGCTTCGGCGGTACTACCGCTGAGGACCGCGGTACTACCGCTGGGACAGGACAGGGCAGGCACAGAGAGGAAAGATAGCTCCAATGAAGCGGAAGGGAACATCGGGTGTGATAAAGATGTGTACGTGTTGATTCCACCCAAGCCTTACCAAAGCAGATCCCCTCTTGATAGTACGGTGACTCCTACGAAACTAGTCCACCAACAGAGAAACGAAGGAGCTACACCATCTTGAATAAAACACCGAGGGCAGGTAATCGTCTCGTGCCAAAGCATGAATCTCTGAAAGAAGTCAACACACACGATTAGTCCACAAAAGCATTGTCATCAATTACCAAAACACCTTGGGGATAAATATGCCTTTACAATCTCCCCCTTTTTGGTGGATTGATGACAATACGGGATTTGCATGGGAAGAAAGCGCAAACCCCACAACTCACAAATGTAGATGAGATCCCCCTAGATGTGTGCTTATCTAGAAAGGTGCTTTGGACTGCACAGCACACATACTAGGATCAACGCTCCCCCTACATTTTGGAGACCAACAACCTAAGCAATATATATGAGAGCAAAGAGTATATAACAAGATAAGCATGCAACTCAGAAGCTAGGTAGACATAGATAAAGATAAGCTAGAGATAGGTAGCATAAGTCTCACACCATATGTCTGGAACTTAGGTCTCACTGACACAAAACCAACCAAAGCAAACAGCAAGAAGGCACACCACAAAGAAGACACACTCGCGAAATAGACAAAGACGACACAAATCCCTAAACTCTCTCCCCCTTTGGCATCGAGACACCAAAAAGAGAGGGAGTGAATCTATGGCTCCACATGATAGCAAGGTCGCGAACATCAGATCTCACCGCGATCGTCTTCGCCACCGTCGTCGGTCAGGAACTGCTCAGCATCAGAATCTGTCCACGGGCAATGCTACTGAACCCAGTCCTCCTCCTCAGTAAGCTGGTCCTCCGATCCACTGATAACTGTAGCACCCATCTAACGCATGAGATCCTTGTGACGACCCCTGGCCTTCTTCTCAGCAACATGAGTCATGTACTGGCCGTGAGACTCCATGCAGAACAGCTTCTTTACCTTGAGCTTGAGCTTCTTTGCCCAAGAGGGCTCAGCCCCAGAAGGCTCATAATCATCATCATCCTCAGCCTCAGCCTCCTCCTCGGTCTCCATGGCAGCAGCAGACGATGCACCCCCAGACTTGGGGGCCTGAGTACCCCAGTTGTCCTTCTTCCTCAGACGCTTGACCTCATGAGACACCAGCTCTCCAGTCTCTAGCATAACCTTGGGATAGACATGATCCCAGGCCTTCTCAATAAGCAGCATGATGAACGGACCATAAATCGAGCACTTGCGCTCAGAGATAGCAGATAAGAGCTCAGACCACATAACATGAGAGATATCCAAGGACTCGTCGGTGTTTACTTCCTTCTCACGCTGGCAGAAGAGAAGCATGTCCACGAGATAAGAATGAACCATATCGAGATTCCCGATGCGAGGGAAAAGAGTCTCACGGAAGACACGGTTGAAGAATGTCCAAAAAGGCAGGCAGCTCATACGTTACCTTCTTCGTCTCAAGGTTGATCTTCAGAGTGCAGTAGGGCCAGAGAGCTTGCTTGTGAGTGGAGGTGGTGTTGCGGTGTGGGCGAAAGCCGACAGGAGATGTAAGCCCGTGATCTTTCACCCCAATCAACTGCATTAACGCCTTCCACTTAACAGAAAGCAACTTGCCATTGGTCATCCAAGTCAGTGTCCTGTCCTCATCAGTCCCGAGATGAACCGTGGCATAGAATTGGGCCACTATATCAGCATCATAGTCTTTGTTGAATTGCATGATACCAAGAATGTTCAGTTGAGTGCACATCTGAAGAGCTTCACCAAAATATTCAGGATCCTTCTCCATATGGTCGGTCTCGATGGAGTGCACATTGACATAGAGGTTCTTCTTGGCCTTGAGCACATCAAAGAAAATGGCAAACTGAAACCTGTTCCAGAACGGACGGTTGACCAAAGAGGGATCTTGGTCAGCCTCATAGGGGTTGCGGCGATGCCTTGCCCAGAACTCCTTGGCTTGCATTTCCGGCACGGTTTTGCCAGATTGCTTCGGCTTGACACCAGACTTCTTCTGGAGTTGAGGTGGTGGTGGAGCACTTGAGGAACCTCCTGCAGACTCAGTTGTGTGGTAACGCTTTGACGTGGCACGACCGGGATTGATACGCTGAGCCTGGTGTTCAGGATGTTCATCACCTAGAGCCACACACAAAAACACGCAAAACAACCAGAAAGAAAGAGCATAAGCCACAAAACACAACAAAAGGATCACTGAGTGGTAAGAGTACAATGGAATTTGGTAGAGGGTGGTAGTACCGCGACCTGTGAGCGGCAGTACCGCTCCAAGCGGTAGTACTGCTTCAGAGGGAGTGGTAGTGCCACTCGAGACAGGGAAACATCAGTTTCCTACTGCCGTGGTTAGATCCGGCACTACCGTCCTACCAAATTCAAAAATACTTCTACCAACCACTAATCCAAACTGCCTAGATGCCTTCTCCATCCTACTCAAGCCTAGATTTGGCCAAAAATCTAGAGATGCAACCACTATTGCCCCTAAGATGCTAGATTGGAAATCTAGACAAGAAGAGAGAGGGAACGGGGGCAATACCGGCATCCATGGCAAGAGGACAAGGTGGGGATCGACTCCACCAAAGGGAATGGAGAGGAACGCCTCGGAGAAGGAGATCCGCCGGAGCCCTCCCGCGGCGCCGGTTGCTGGAGAGACGAACAGAGCGAGGGGGCGAACGAATGGGTATGGGGGAGAAGAAAACTCCCCCTACCCCCGATATAACCCCCTGCCCCCGCCTCGCAGCGGTAGTACCGTGCACCACCAGCGGTAGTACCGCCCAGCAACCAACATGCCTCTAGACAGACGGCTAGAGCTCAAAAAGAAACAAAAACACAGCCAAGAAGGAGGAAAGACCAACACGGCTACAAACACACTAACAACGGGCCAAAACTCACCTCTTCAAGAGAGGGCGGTGGCCGAGGCCACCTATGTTTGAGTCAAGAGGTATGGCGTCGTGAAGATTTTAACCTTGGACCCATGACCAAAACTCGTCCTTGAAGCACTAGTACCATAAAAAATGGTTAAAGTGAAAGACTAGATCAATTTATGCATAATGGGGGGAGGGAGAGTTCATTGAGAGAACAACACTCCCCCTATGTCCATGCCTACATCTAAACTAGACAACAAGTTGAGTGAGGTGGGGTGTGCAAGGGTTCAAGTCACATTGCTCGAATCAATGATATTTAGCTCATGCCTTAACTCGCGAAATCTTGCTTCATCCAAGGGCTTTGCGAAAATATCTGCAAGGTTATCATGAGTGTTGACATACTTGAGCTCGATCTCCCCTCGCCTAATGTGATCCCGGATGAAGTGATACCGAATCTCAATATGCTTCATCTTGAAATGTTGCACCGGGTTGAGAGAAATCTTGATGGCACTTTCATTATCACACCAAAGAGGCACTTTGTCATAAATGACATCGTATTCCTTTAAACTTTGCCTCATCCATAAAAGTTGTGCACAACAACTGCCGGCTGCCACATATTCCGCTTCGGTGGAAGATAGAGATACACAACTTTGCTTCTTGGAAGACCAACTCACCAAAGAGCAACCAAGAAATTGACACCCTCCGAAAGTGGATTTCCTATCCACTTTGTCTCCCGCCCAATCGGAATCCGTAAATCCTTCAATCTTGAAGTTTGCTCCTCTTGGGTACCATAGGCCAAAGTTTGGGGTATGAGCCAAATATCGAAAGATTCTCTTGATCGCCACATAATGGCTTTCCTTTGGTGCGGCTTGAAACCGTGCACACATTCCCACACTCAACATGATATCCGGTCTAGATGCACAAAGGTAAAGCAAGGATCCAATCATAGAGCGATATACATTTTGATCCACCGCTTTACCATTGGGATCAATGTCAAGTTGGCACTTGGTAGGCATTGGAGTAGAAGCCGGCTTGACATCACTTAGCTTGAATCTCTTTAGCATGTCTTGAGTGTATTTGGCTTGGTTGATGAAGGTACCTTCTCTTATTTGTTTGATATAAAAACCAAGGAAGAACTTCAACTCTCCCATCGAAGACATCTTGAACTTAGAGGTCATGAGAGCGGCAAATTCTTCATTGAAAGCTTTGTTAGGGGAACCAAAGATAATGTCATCAACATATAGTTGGCACACAAACAACTCCCCTTTGACCTTCTTAGTAAAAAGAGTGGGATCGATTTGCCCAACTTCAAATCCACGATCTTGTAACAACTCGGTAAGGTGATCATACCATGCACGTGGGGCTTGTTTAAGGCCATAGAGCGCCTTATCGAGTTGATACACATGATCCGGAAAGTAGGGATCCTCGAACCCGGGGGTTGCTTGACATAAACCAACTCATTAATAGGACCATTAAGAAAAGCACTTTTCACATCCATTTGTTGTAACTTAAAGTTGTGATGGGAAGCATAAGCAATCAAAAACGAATGGATTCAAGGCGAGCAATGGGAGCAAAGGTTTCACCGTAGTCGATACCCTCGACTTGGGAGTAGCCTTGTGCTACCAATCTTGCCTTGTTGCAAATGATGTTCCCATGAGCATCTTGCTTGTTCTTGAAAATCCACTTGGTTCCAATGACGTTGTGGTTCCCTGATGGCCTTGGCACCAACCTCCACACCTTGTTGTACTCAAAGTTGTTGAGTTCTTCATGCATGGTATTGAGCCAATCCGAATCTTCGAGCGCCTCATAGACCTTTTGGGGTTCAACACAAGAGACAAATGCGTGATGTTCACAATAGTTTGCTAATTGTCTACGAGTGCTTACCCCCTTTCTTAGGCTTCCAACCACATTCTCCATGAGATGGCCTTTGGTGGTGAGCTTGGAAGCAATCTTCGCGGCATGACGCTCTAATTCCTCCTCGGATGTGGAAGGAGGAGGGTTAACTTGATTATCTTGAGCGCCGTCATGAGCTTGTTCTTGATCTTGAGGTTGCTCATGATCTTGAACTTGCTCGAGGGGGAGAACTAGACCTTGGGCATCATTTGGTGGTTCACCACCATTTTGATGTTGATCTTGCCCTTGGTCTTGTTCATGAGGTTGAGGGCCTTCACTTTGTTCTTCGGAAGCATGTGGGTCTTGGGGAGGTGATGGCTCCACTTGAGTGGAGCATTGTCCTTCTCCTTCGGCCACAAGGGGTTCCTCAATGGGTAGAATATGACCAATACCCATTCTTCTTATGGCTTGGGGAGGAATTTCATCACCTACAACACAAGTACCACTTTGCTCCACTTGGGAGCCATTATTTTTGTCAAACTCTACGTTACACGTCTCCTCAATGAGTCCGGTGGACTTGTTGAGGACACGGTAAGCATGAGAGTTTGTAGCATAACCAACAAATATGCCCTCATAAGCTCTAGCCTCAAATTTAGACAAACGAACACCTTTCTTGAGAATGAAACACTTACACCCGAACACCCAGAAGTACTTGAGATTGGGCTTGTTACTGGTGAGTATTTCATAAGGAGTCTTGTTTAAGCCTTTGCGGAGATAGAGCCGATTTGATGCATGACACACGGTGTTGATGGCTTCGGCCCAAAAGTTGTATGGAAACTTGAACTCCGCCATCATGGTCCTTGCCGCATCCATCAATGTCCGGTTCTTCCTCTCTGCAACACCATTTTGTTGAGGGGTGTAAGGAGCGGAATATTGATGCTTGATCCCCTCATCACTAAGGAACTCATCCAAGGTGTAGTTCTTGAACTCGGTGTCGTTGTCACTTCGTATTGTCAAGATCTTTGCATCATGTTGTCGTTGAGCTTCATTTGCAAAGTCGATGACAGTTTGCTGAGTTTCACTCTTCCTCTTGAAGAAATATACCCACGTGTATCTTGAATAATCATCCACAATCACCAAGCAATACTTTCTTCCCCCAAGACTATCAAAGGATGGTGTCCCAAAGAGATCCATGTGAAGGAGCTCCAAGGGTCTCTTCAAATAGATGATAGTCGTGGGAGGGTGAGCCGTCTCATGAAGCTTTCCTTCGGTACAAGCACTGCAAGCACGATCTTTGGCAAAACTAACATTTGTTAGTCCACGAACATGGCCCCCCTTGAGAAGACTTTGCAAAGATCTCATATTGACGTGGGCTAAACGGCGATGCCAAAGCCATCCCACGTCAACTTTAGCCATTAGGCATGTCGCGGTCTTAGTGGGTCGCTCCAAAAAGTTTATCACATAGAGACTGTTCTTGACATGCCCAACAAAGGCTACTTTAAGAGTTTTGCCCCACAAGAGGGCCACAGTATCAATGTCAAAGAAGGTGGCAAAACCCATGAGTGCAAGTTGACGAACGGAAAGTAAATTGTATGCAAGGGACTCAACAAGCATGACTTTCTCGATCGTTAGATCATGAGAAATGACAACCTTGCCAAGACCCAATACCTTAGAATGTGAGGCATCACCCCACTCGACATTGGTGGGCATAGATGGAATCTTTTGCACATCCACCACCAAGTCCTTGCTCCCGGTCATATGATTTGTTGCTCCACTATCGAGCAACCATGATCCCCCACCAGAAGCAAACACCTACAAGAGATCAATGCTTGGTTTTAGGTACCCATTTAGCAATGGGTCCTTTGATGTTAGTAACAAGGGTCTTAGGAATCCAAATAGACCATTCAATGTACTCATAAGAAGAACCAACAAATTTAGCATAAACATGCCCATCACTAGCACGGCACAACACATAAGAAGGGTTAAAGTCGCCGGTTATGTTGGGAGAGATGACTTTGCCCTTTTTGGCATCACCACTCTTCACATTGCTCTTCTTCTCCTTAGGAGCACCCTCTCCCTCTTTCACAAAGGTTTGCTTAAGCGGAGGAGGTCGTTTGGTCTTGTCATTCTTCTTCTTGTTCTTCTTCTTGTTCTTGGACTTGGGTGAGAACCCAACTCCCTCCTTGGCCACAACTTCCTTTTGATTGCTCAAAAGGTCATTTAGGTTCTTCTCACCTTGTATACATGACACAAGGCCTCTCTTGAGTTGTTCCTTCAACTTGGCATTCTCCTCCACAAGATGCACATGCTCACAACACGGGTTAGTAGCATTTGCATTATCAATTAAGATCATGTGAGGAAAGGTGGCCTTCTCCTTGGTTAGCTTAACTTGGAGTTGAGCATGAGACTCCTTAAGGTTAGCATGAGCACCCTTCAAGACCTTATGGGCCTTGTCAAGCACATCAAACTCCTCCTTGAGTCTAGCATGATCAACCCCAAGTTTATCCTTCTCGGAAGTTAGCACACAAGACACAACAAGAGCATGATCAAGATCTTTCTTTAACTTGGCATGGTCATCATTTTGTGACTCCTCAAGAGCCAAACGATGCCCACGCTCTTCCTCAAGAGCATTAGAGAGATCCGATATCTCATCGACATAGTCACGACTATGACCTTCCATCTTAGAGATGGTTTCTTCATGAGCCTCGATCATATCATTGGCTTCACCAAGTTGTTCCAAGAGAGCAACAAAGTGCTTCTTGGATTTGCCCTTGAGCTTACTCATAAAGGACTCAAAATCATTTACTTCCTCATTAGACCCCTTATCATCATCAATGCCAACCGTTAAAGAAGGATTTGGAATAATAGTGGTTTTGATGTTGGGGGTTACCTTGTTGGTGGTTTTAGCCATGAGGCACTTGGCGGTGATGTTGTCGTTGGGTGAGTCGAAGAGAGACACCCGAGGAGTTGTGGCAATGGCAACGGATGCCATGGCCATTGCTTCACTATCTTCATCATCCTCACGGTATTCCTCTTGAACCACCAACCCTCGAGTAGGAGTCTTCTTGGTGAAGTTGTTCTTGTTGGGGAAGGACTTGGCTTTGTCTCTCCGAATGAGCTTGCCACCATTGTCTTCCCGCTTCTCATAAGGACAATCCGCAACGAAATGGCTCACATTGCCACAGTTGAAGCAAGTTCTAACTCGTTGCTTGCTCTTGAAGCCACTTGAGTTGTTCTTGTTGAAGTTGGGTCTTGAGTTCTTCTTGCTCCAAAATTGCCTTGAAGCAAGAGCCATGTGCTCGTGATAATCATATTTTGTGTCTTCGGGGTTGCTCTCCTCCTCTTCCACTTCTTCCTCTTCTTCCACAATAACCTTGGCCATCAAGGCGAGGTTGGGCTTCTTTGCCCTTTGAGACCAGAGCACCGCGTTATCGGCGGTCCTGTCCAAGATGCTCATGGCAACAAACTCATCCAACACTTCACTTGAGGTCATGGAGTGGAAGTCCGGTCTTTGATGAATGACGAAGGACATGGCCTTGTTGTAGGGCATCATGGCCTTGAGGAACTTGCGTTTGATCCAATTGTCATCCGTGTCCTTGCTCCCATGATCTCAGAACGAGACCGCAAGTTTGGTTACCCTCCAAAAGAGCTCACGAGGTTCTTCATCTTCCTTCATAGCAAACTCATCGGCTTCATCTTGCACCACTTCATAGTTGGAGCATTGAATGCTCGCACTTCCTCGATAGAGAGACACAACGCAATGCCATGTGTCTTTGGCCGTGGCGTAGGGTCGAAGATGAGGGAGATCTTCGGGGAGAATTGCCTCTTGGATGTGAAGGAAATATGCCCTAGAGGCAATAATAAAGTTATTATTTATTTCCTTATATCATGATAAATGTTTATTATTCATGCTAGAATTGTATTAACCGGAAACATAATACATGTGTGAATACATAGACCAACATAACGTCACTAGTATGCCTCTACTTGACTAGCTCGTTAATCAAAGATGGTTAAGTTTCCTAACAATAGACATGAGTTGTCATTTGATTAACGAGATCACATCATTAGGAGAATGATGTGATTGACTTGACCCATTCCGTTAGCTTAGCACTTGATCGTTTAGTATGTTGCTGTTGCTTTCTTCATGACTTATACATGTTCCTGTAACTATGAGATTATGCAACTCCCGTTTATCGGAGGAACACTTTGGGTGCTACCAAACGTCACAACGTAACTGGGTGATTATAAAGGAGTACTACAGGTGTCTCCAAAGGTACATGTTGGGTTGGCGTATTTCGAGATTAGGTTTTGTCACTCTGATTGTCGGAGAGGTATCTCTGGGCCCTCTCGGTAATGCACATCACTATAAGCCTTGCAAGCAATGTAGCTAATGAGTTAGTTATGGAATGATGCATTACGGAACGAGTAAAGAGACTTGCCGGTAACGAGATTGAACTAGGTATTGAGATACCGACGATCGAATCTCGGGCAAGTAACATATCGATGACAAAGGGAACAACGTATGTTGTTATGCGGTTTGACCGATAAAGATCTTCGTAGAATATGCAGGAGCCAATATGGGCATCCAGGTTCCGCTATTGGTTATTGACCGAGAATAATTCTAGGTCATGTCTACATTGTTCTCGAACCCGTAGGGTCCGCACGCTTAAGGTTTCGATGACAGTTATATTATGAGTTTATGAGTTTTGATGTACCGAAGGAGTTCAGACTCCCGGATGAGATCGGGGACATGACGAGGAGTCTCAAAATGGTCGAGACATAAAGATCGATATATTGGACGACTATATTCGGACTTCGGAAAGGTTCCGAGTGATTCGGTATTTTTCGGAGTACCGGAGAGTTACGGGAATTCGCCGGGGAGTATATGGGCCTTATTGGGCCATACGGGAATAGAGGAGAGAGGCAAAAAGGAAGGAGGCCTGCGCCCCCCCTCTGGTCCGAATTGGACAAGGGGGGCAGCCCACTTTTCCTTCTCCCTCTCCTTCTCTTTCCTTCTCCAACAAGGAGGAGTCCTACTCCTCCTCTTTCCTTCTCCAACAAGGAAAGGAGGAGTCCTACTCCCGGTGGGAGTAGGACTCCCCCCTTGGTGCGCCTCCTCCATAGGCCGGCCACCTCCTCCCTTGCTCCTATATATATGGGGGCAGGGGGGCACCCCAAAGACACAACAACAATTGATCCTTGAGATCTATTAGCCGTGTGCGGTGCCCCCCTCCACCATAGTCCTCCTTGATAATATTGTAGCGGTGCTTAGGCGAAGCCCTGCGACGGTAGAACATCAAGATCGTCACCACGCCGTTGTGCTGACTGAACTCTCCCTCGACACTCGGCTGGATCGGAGTTCGAGGGATGTCATCGAGCTGAACGTGTGCTAGAACTCGGAGGTGCCGTAGTTTCGGTGCTTGATCGATCGGGCCGTGAAGACGTACGACTACATCAACCGCGTTGTGCTAACGCTTCCTCTTTCGGTCTACAAGGGTATGCAGATTACACTCTCCCTTCTCGTTGCTATGCATCACCATGATCTTGCGTGTGCGTAGGATTTTTTTTGAAATTACTATGTTCCCCAACAGTGGCATCCGAGCCTAGGTTTTATGCGTTGATGTTATTTGCACGAGTAGAATACAAGTGAGTTGTGGGCGATACAAGTCATACTGCTTACCAGCATGTCATACTTTGGTTCAGCGGTATTGTTGGATGAAGCGGCCCGGATCGACATTACGCGTACACTTACGCGAGACTGGTTTTACCACCGTGCTTCGCACACAGGTGACTAGCGGGTGTCTGTTTCTCCAACTTTAGTTGAACCGAGTGTGGCTACGCCCGGTCCTTGAGAAGGTTAAAACAGCACTAACTTGACGAACTATCGTTGTGGTTTTGATGCGTAGGTAAGAAGGTTCTTGCTCAGCCCGTAGCAGCCACGTAAAATTTGCAACAACAAAGTAGAGGACGTCTAACTTGTTTTTGCAAGGCATGTTGTGATGTGATATGGTCAAGACGTGACGAGATATAAGTTGTTGTATGAGATGATCATATTTTGTTGAAGTTATCGGCAACTGGCAGAAGCCCTATGGTCGTCTCTTTGTTGCATAAGATGCAAGTGCCAAATAATTGCTTTACTTTATCGCTATACGATAGCAATAGTTGCAAGAGCAATAGTTGGCGAGACGACCATGTGACGACACATTGATATAGATCAAGATGATGAAGATCATGGTGTCGTGCCGGTAACGATAGAGATCATGACAGTGCTTCAAAGATGGAGATCACAAGCACAAGATGATAATGGCCATATCATATCACTTATATTGATTGCATGTGATGTTTATCCTTTATGCATCTTATCTTTCTTTGATTGACGGTAGCATTTTAAGATGATCTCTCACTAAAATTTTCAAGAAGTGTTCTCCCTGAGTATGCACCGTTGTGAAAGTTCTTCATGCTGAGACACCACGTGATGATCGGGTGTGATAAGCTCTACGTTCAAATACAACGGGTGCAAAACAGTTGCACACGCGAAATACTCAGGTTAAAACTTGACGAGCCTAGCATATAACAGATATGGCCTCGGAACACGGAGACCGAAAGGTCGAGTGTGAATCGTATAGTAGATATGATCAACATATTGATGTTCACTATTGAAACTACTCCATCTCACGTGACGATCGGACATGGTGTAGTTGATATGGATCACGTAATCACTTAGAGGATTAGAGGGATGTCTATCTAAGTGGGAGTTCTTAAGTAATATGATTAATTGAACTTAAATTTATCATGAACTTAGTCCTGGTAGTATGTTGCAAATTATGTTGTAGATAAATAGCTTGCATTGTTGCTTTCATATATTTATTTTGATATGTTCCTAGAGAAAATTGTGTTGAAAGATGATGGTAGCAATGATGCGGATTGGATCCGTGATCTGAGGTTTATCCTCATTGCTACACAGAAGAATTATGTCCTTAATGCACCACTAGGTGACAGACCTATTGCAGGAGCAGATGCAGATGTTATGAACATTTGGCTAGCTCAATATGATGACTACTTGATAGTTTAGTGCACCATGCTTAACGGCTTAGAATCGGGACTTCAAAGACGTTTTGAACGTCATGGACCATATGAGATGTTCCAGGAGTTGAAGTTAATATTTCAAGCAAATACCCGAGTTGAGAGATATGAAGTCTCCAACAAGTTCTATGGCTAAAAGATGGAGGAGAATCGCTCAACTAGTGAGCATGTGCTCAGATTGTTTGGGTACTACAATCGCTTGAATCAAGTGGGAGTTAATCTTACAGATAAGATAGTGATTGACAGAGTTCTCTAGTCACCATCACCAAGTTAGTAGAACTTTGTGATGAACTACAGTATGCAAGGGATGACGAAAACGATTCCCGAGCTCTTCGTGATGTTGAAATCGACGAAGGTAGAAATCAAGAAAGAGCATCAAGTGTTGATGGCTGACAAGATCACTAGTTTCAAGAAAAGGGCAAAGGGAAAGAAAGGGAAACTTCAAGTAGAATGACAAGCAAGTTGTCACTCCTGCGAAGAAGCCCAAAGCTGGACCAAAGCCTGAAACTGAATGATTATACTGCAAAGGAAATGGTCACTGGAAGTGGAAATGCCCTGAATATTTGGTGGATAAGAAGGATGGCAAAGTGAACAAGGGTATATTTGATATACAGGTTATTGATGTGTACCTTACTAGTGTTTATAGTAACCCCTGAGTATTTGATACTTGTTCAGTTGCTAAATATTAGTAACTCGAAACAAGAGTTACAGAATAAACAGAGACTAGTTGAGGGTGAAGTGACGATGTGTGTTGGAAGTGGTTCCAAGATTGATATGATCATCATCGCACACTCCCTATACTTTCGGGATTAGTGTTAAACCTAAATAAATGTTATTTGGCATTTGCGTTGAGCATGAATATGATTTGATCATGTTTATTGCAATACATTTATTCATTTAAAGTCAAAGAATAATTGTTATTCTGTTTACATGAATAAAGCCTTCGATGGTCATACACCCAATGAAAATAGTTTGTTGGATCTCGATCGTAGTGATACACATAATCATAATATTGATGCCAAAAGATGAAAATTTGATAATGATAGTGCAACTTATTTGTGGCACTGCCGTTTGGGTCATATCGGTGTAAAGCGCATGAAGAAACTCCATAAAGATGGATTTTTGGAATCACTTGATTATGAATCATTTGATGCTTGTGAACCGTGCCTTATGGGCAAGATGACTAAAACTCCGTTCTCCGAAACAATGGAACGAGCTAGTGACTTATTGTAAATAATACATACTGATGTATGCGGTCCAATGAGTATTGATGCTCGTGGCGGGTATCGTTATTTTCTGACCTTCACGAGATGATTTGAGCAGATATGAGTATATCTTCTTAATGAAACACAAGTCTGAAACATTTGAAAAGTTCAAATAATTTCAGAGTGAAGTGGAGAATCATCGTAACAAGAAAATAAAGTTTCTACGATCTGATCGTGGAGGAGAATATTTGAGTTACGAGTTTTGTCTTCAATTAAATCAATGTGGATTAGTTTCACAAACTCATGCCACCTGGAACACCACAATGTAACGGTGTGTCGGAACGTCGTAACCGCACTTTATTGGAATGGTGCGATCTATGATGTCTCTTATCAGTTTACCACTATCGTTTTGGGGTTATGCATTAGTGACAGCTGCATTCACTTTAAATAGGGCACCATCAAAATCCATTGAGACGACGCCTTATGAACTTTGGTTTGGCGAGAAACCAAAGTTGTCGTTTCTTAAAGTTTGGGGCTGCGATGCTTATGTGAAAAAGTTTTCACCTGATAAGCTTGAACCCAAATCGGATAAGTGTGTCTTCATAGAATACCCAAAGGTAACTATTGGGTACACCTTCTATCACAGATCCGAAGGCAAGTTATTCGTTGCTAAGATGGATCCTTTCTAGAGAAGAAGTTTCTCTCGAAAGAAGTGAGTGGGAGGAAAGTAGAACTTGATGAGGTAATTGTACCTTCTCCCTTATTGGAAAGTAGTTCATCACAGAAATCAGTTCCGGTGATTCCTACACCAATTAGTGAGGAAGTTAATGATGATGATCATGAAACTTCAGATCAAGTTGCTACCAAACCTCGTAGGTCTTCCAGAGTAAGATCCGCACCAGAGTGGTACGGTAATCATGTTCTGGAAGTCATGTTACTAGACCATGATGAACCTACGAACTATGAGGAAGCGATGATGAGCCCAGATTCCACGAAATGGCTTGAGGCCATAAAATCTGAGATATGATCCATGTATGAGAACAAAGTATGGACTTTGATTGACTTGCTCGATGATCAGCAAGCCATGTTAAATAAATGGATCTTCAAGAGGAAGACGGACACTGATAGTAGTGTTACTATCTACTAAGCTCGACTTGTTGCGAAAGGTTTTCGACAAGTTCAAGGTGTTGAATACGATGAGATTTTCTCACTCGTATCGATGCTTAAGTCTGTCTGAATCATGTTAGCAATTGCCACATTTTATGAAATCTGGCAAATGGATGTCAAAACTGTATTCCTCAATGGATTCTTTAAAGAAGAGTTGTATATGATGCAACCAGAAGGTTTTGTCAATCCTAAAGGTGCTAACAAAATGTGCAAGCTCCATCGATCCATCAATGGACTGGTGCAAGCATCTCGGAGTTGGAATATACGCTTTGATGAGTTGATCAAAGCATATGGTTTTATACAGACTTTTGGAAAGGCCTGATTTACAATAAAGTGAGTGGGAGCTCTGTAGCATTTCTGATAAGTATATGTGAATGACATATTATTGATCGGAAATGATGTAGAATTTTCTGGAAAGCATAAAGGAATGTTTGAAAGGAGTTTTTCAAAGAAAGACCTCAGTAAAACTACTTACATATTGAGCATCAAGATCTATTGAGATAGATCAAGACACTTGATAAGTTTTTCAATAAGTACATACCTTGTCAAGATTTTGAAATAGTTCAAAATGGAACAGTCAAAGAAAGAGTTCTTGCCTGTGTTGCAAAGGTGTGAAATTGAGTAAGACTCAAGACCCGACCACAGCAGAAAATAGAAAGAGAATGAAAGTCATTCCCTATGCTTCAGTCATAGGTTCTATAAAAGTATGCCATGCTATGGACCAGACCTATTGTATACTCTGCCCTGTTTTGGCAAGGGAGTACAATAGTGATCTAGGAGTAGATCACTGGACATTGGTCAAAATTATCCTTAGTAGAATAAGGATATGTTTCTCGATTATGGAGGTGATAAAAGAG
This sequence comes from Triticum aestivum, assembly GCF_018294505.1. Taxonomy (NCBI): domain Eukaryota; kingdom Viridiplantae; phylum Streptophyta; class Magnoliopsida; order Poales; family Poaceae; genus Triticum; species Triticum aestivum. The sequence goes on along the minus strand of NC_057813.1, from coordinate 258,956,040 downwards.
TTCGTCGTAAAGAGTTACATCGATGCAAGCTTTTACACCGATCCAGATGACTCTAAGTCTCAATCTGGATACATATTGAAAGTGGGAGCAATCAGCTAGAGTAGCTCAGTGCAGAGCATTGTGGACATAGAATATTTGCAAAATACACACGGCTCTGAATATGACAGACCCGTTGACTAAACTCTCACGAGCAAAACATGATCATACCTTAGTACTCTTTTGGGTGTTAATCACATAGCGATGTGAACTAGATTGTTGACTCTAGTAAACCCTTTGGGTGTTGATCACATGACGATGTGAACTATGGGTGTTAATCACATACAGATGTGAATATTGGTGTTGAATCACATGATGATGTGAACTAGATTATTGACTCTAGTGCAAGTGGGAGACTGAAGGAAATATGCCCTAGAGGCAATAATAAAGTTATTATTTATTTCCTTATATCATGATAAATGTTTATTATTCATGCTAGAATTGTATTAACCGGAAACATAATACATGTGTGAATACATAGACCAACATAACGTCACTAGTATGCCTCTACTTGACTAGCTCGTTAATTAAAGATGGTTAAGTTTCCTAACCACATGAGTTGTCATTTGATTAACGGGATCACATCATTAGGAGAATGATGTGATTGACTTGACCCATTCCGTTAGCTTAGCACTTGATCGTTTAGTATGTTGCTATTGCTTTCTTCATGACTTATACACGTTCCTATAACTATGAGATTATGCAACTCCCGTTTATCGGAGGAACACTTTGGGTGCTACCAAACGTCACAACGTAACTGGGTGATTATAAAGGAGTACTACAGGTGTCTCCAAAGGTACATGTTGGGTTGGCGTATTTCGAGATTAGGTTTTGTCACTCCGATTGTCGGAGAGGTATCTCTGGGCCCTCTCGGTAATGCACATCACTATAAGCTTGCAAGCAATGTAGCTAATGAGTTAGTTACGGAATGATGCATTACGGAACGAGTAAAGAGACTTGCCGGTAACGAGATTGAACTAGGTATTGAGATACCGACGATCGAATCTCGGGCAAGTAACATACCGATGACAAAGAGAACAACGTATGTTGTTATGCGGTTTGACCGATAAAGATCTTCGCAGAATATGTAGGAGCCAATATGGGCATCCAGGTTCCGCTATTGGTTATTGACCGAGAATAGTTCTAGGTCATGTCTAAATTGTTCTCGAACCCGTAGGGTCCGCACGCTTAAGGTTTCGATGACAGTTATATTATGAGTTTATGAGTTTTGATGTACCAAAGGATTTCGGAGTCCCGGATGAGATCGGGGACATGACGAGGAGTCTCGAAATGGTCGAGACATAAAGATCGATATATTGGACGACTATATTCGGACTTCGGAAAGGTTCCGAGTGATTCTGGTATTTTTCGGAGTACCAGAGAGTTACGGGAATTCGCCGGGGAGTATATGGGTCTTATTGGGCCATGCGGGAATAGAGGAGAGAGGCAAAAAGGAAGGAGGCCTGCGCCCCCCTCTGGTCCGAATTGGACAAGGGGGTCAGCCCACTTTTCCTTCTCCCTCTCCTCCTCTTTCCTTCTCTAACAAGGAAAGGAGGAGTCCTACTCCCGGTGGGAGTAGGACTCCCCCCTTGGTGCGCCTCCTCCATAGGCCGGCCACCTCCCCCCTTGCTCCTATATATATGGGGGCAGGGGGGCACCCCAAAGACACAACAACAATTGATCCTTGAGATCTATTAGCCGTGTGCGGTGCCCCCCTCTAGCATAGTCCTCCTCGATAATATTGTAGCGGTGCTTAGGCGAAGCCCTATGATGGTAGAACATCAAGATCGTCACCACGCCGTTGTGCTGACTGAACTCTCCCTCGACACTCGGCTGGATCGGAGTTCGAGGGACGTCATCGAGCTGAACGTGTGCTAGAACTCGGAGGTGTCGTAGTTTCGGTGCTTGATCGGTCGGGCCGTGAAGACGTACGACTACATCAACCGCGTTGTGCTAACGCTTCCGCTTTCGGTCTACAAGGGTATGTAGATTACACTCTCCCCTCTCGTTGCTATGCATCACCATGATCTTGCGTGTGTGTAGGAATTTTTTTGAAATTACTACGTTCCCCAACAGGATGATGAAGAGAGCATTCTCATTGAATTGATTATCCATGGCTTCTCGAGGGGTGAAGTTGCTCGGGTCATGTGGATAGAAACCTTCTTCAATGATTCTCCAAAGATTAGTATTAACATGCTTTAAGTGACGCTTGAAGCGGTACACCCAAGAATAAAAATCCTCATTTTTCACAATCTTAGGTAGAGAACCGGCATGATTTAAATGAGTAGAGGGAATCGGTCCACCATAAGTTGGAGGTTCCACATGGGAAAAGATGCCGGTGCCAATTCTACCGCTAGTAGAAGGACCCTTTTCACTGTTAGCTCCCCCCTTGTCGGAGGTAGCATCCGTCACCTTGTTAGTGGGATCACCCACCTTCATTGGCGAGGTGGACAGTTTAAGTCCTTCAAGAAATTTAGTAAACATGCTTTCAACCTTGGTCGTCATGGAGTCTTTCAATGTGTCTAGAGCCACATTGAATTCCTCACGAGAGACCGAGGTTCCCCCATCGGCCGTAGACGAGATAGGATTCACACCGGAGTGCTCCTCCACACCGTCTATGGTGTCAACCATACTCTTCGGACAGCAAAGTCCTTAATAAAGAGACGAGGCTCTGATACCAATTGAAAGGATCGATATAGTTTACTAGAGGGGGGGTGAATAGGCAACTAACAATTTTTAAGCTTTTCTTTACCAATTTAAACTTTGCAACAAAATAGGTTGTCTAGATATGCAACTATGTGAGCAACCTATATGATGCAATAACAACTAGCACATAAGCAAGCAAGGGATACAACACAAGTAGGCTTGCAAAAGTAAAGGCACGAAATAACCAAGAGTGGAGCCGGTGGAGACGAGGATGTGTTACTGAAGTTCCTTCCTTTTAAGGGGAAGTACGCCTCCGTTAGAGCGGTGTGGAGGCACAATGCTCCCCAAGAAGCCACTAGGGCCACCGTATTCTCCTCACGCCCTCACACAATGCGAGATGCCGTGAATCCACTATTGGTGCCCTTGAAGGAGGCAACCGAACCTTTACAAACAAGGTTGGGGCAATCTCCACGACTTAATTGGAGGCTCCCAGCGACACCACGAAGCTTCACCACAATGGACTATGGCTCCGAGGTGACCTCAACTGTCTAGGGTGCTCAAACACCCAAGACTAACAAGATCCGCTAGGGATTAGTGAGGGGAATCAAATTTCTCTTGGTGGAAGTGTAGATCGAGGCCTTCTCAACCAATCCCGAGCAAATCAACAAGTTTGATTGGCTAGGGAGAGAGATCGGGCAAAAATGGAGCTTGGAGCAACAATGGAGCTTTTGGGGGAAGAGGTAGGTCAACTTTGGGGAAGAAGACACC